>NC_041224.1:153003871-153004192 GCF_002837175.3 Physeter macrocephalus
TTCACCTGTTGATGGACTCTTAGGTTGCTTCCATGTCCTGGCTATTGTAAATAGTGCTACAATGAACATTGTGGTACATGACTCTTTTTGAATTATGGTTTTCTCAGGGTATTTGCTCAGTAGTGGGATTACTGGGTCATATGGTAGTTCTATTTTTAGTTTTTTCGTTTGTTTGTTTGTTTGTTTCAGTATGCGGGCCTCTCACTGTTGTGGCCTCTCCCGTTGCGGAGCGCAGGCTCCGGACGCACAGGCTTAACGGCCATGGCTCACGGGCCCAGTCGCTCCGCGGCATGTGGGATCTTCCCGGACCGGGGCACGAAC
>NC_041224.1:153004469-153005000 GCF_002837175.3 Physeter macrocephalus
AAATATTTTCTCCCATTCTGAGGATTGTCTTTTCGTCTTGTTTATGGTTTCCTTTGCTGTGCAAAAGCTTTTAAGTTTCATTAGGTCCCATTGTTTATTAGGATTCACTGTTTATCTTTGTTTTTATTTCCATTTCTCTAGGAAGTGGGTCCAAAAAGATCTTGCTGTGATTTATGTCATAGAGTGTTCTGCCTATGTTTTCCTCTAAGAGTTTGATAGTGTCTGGCCTTACACTTAGATCTTTAATCCATTTTGAGTTTATTTTTGTGTATGGTATTAGGGAGTGTTCTAATTTCATTCTTTTACATGTAGCTGTCCAGTTTTCCCAGCACCACTTATTGAAGAGGCTCTCTTTACTCCATTGTATATTCTTGCCTCCTTTATCAAAGATAAGGTGACCATATGTGCATGGGTTTATCTCTGGGCTTTCTATCCTGTTCCATTGATCTATACTTCTGTCTTTGTGCCAGTGCCATACTGTCTTTTTTTTTTTTTAACATCTTTATTGGAGTATAATTGCTTTACAATGGT
>NC_041224.1:153005572-153006342 GCF_002837175.3 Physeter macrocephalus
AACCCAAGAACATGGTATATCTCTCCATCTGTTTGTATCATCTTTAATTTCTTTCATCAGTGTCTTATAGTTTTCTGCATACAGGTTTTTGTCTCCTTAGGTAGGTTTATTCCTAGGTAATTTATTCTTTTTGTTGCAGTGGTAAATGGGAGTGTTTCCTTAATTTCTCTTTCAGATTTTTCATAGTGTATAGGAATGCAAGAGATTTCTGTGCATTAATTTTGTATCCTGCTACTTTACCAAATTCATTGATTAGCTCTAGTAGTTTTCTGGTAGCCTCTTTAGGATTCCCTTTGTATAGTATCATGTCATCTGCAAACAGTGACAGTTTTACTTCTTCATTTCTGATTTGGATTACTTTTATTTCTTTTTCTTCTCTGATTGCTGTGGCTAAAACGTCCAAAACTATGTTGAATAATAGTGGTGCGAGTGGGCAACCTTGTCTTGTTCCTGATCTTAGAGGAAATGCTTTCAGTTTTTCACCATTGAGAATGATGGCCTTTATTATGTTGAGGTAATTTCCCTTTATGCCTACTTTCTGCAGGGTTTTTATCATTAATGGGTGTTGAATTTTGTCAAAAGTTTCTTCTGCATCTATTGAGATTATCATATGGTTTTTTTCCTTCAATTTGTTAATATGGTGTATCACATTGATTTGCATATATTAAAGAATCCTTGCATTCCTGGGATAAACTCCACTTGATCATGGTGTATGATACTTTTAATGTGCTGTTGGATTCTGTTTGCTAGTATTTTGTTGAGGATTTTTG
>NC_041224.1:153006361-153006845 GCF_002837175.3 Physeter macrocephalus
TGCTATATTTTGGAAGAGTTTGAGAAGGATAGGTGTTAGCTCTTCTCTAAATGTTTGATAGAATTCGCCTGTGAAGCCATCTGGTCCTGGGCTTTTGTTCGTTGGAAGATTTTTAATCACAGTTTCAATTTCAGTGCTTGTGATTGGTCTGTTTATATTTGCTATTTCTTCCTGGTTCAGTCTTGGAAGGTTGTGCTTTTCTAAGAATTAGTCCATTTCTTCTTCCAGGTTTCCATTTTATTGGCATAGAGTTGCTTGTAGTAATCTCTCATGATCCTTTGTATTTCTGCTGTGTCATTTGTTACGTCTCCTTTTTCATTTCTAATTCTATTGATTTGAGTCTTCTCCCTTTCTTTCTTGATGCGTCTAGCTAATGGTTTATCAGTTTTGTTTATATTCTCAAAGAACCAGCTTTTAGTTTGATTGATCTTTGCTATCGTTTCCTTCATTTCTTTTTCATTTATTTCTGATCTGATCTTTATGA
>NC_041224.1:153007779-153009362 GCF_002837175.3 Physeter macrocephalus
CCCTTGATCATTTTGCAGTGTCCTTCTTTGTCTCTTGTAATAGTCTTTATTTTAAAGTCCATTTTGTCTGATATGAGAATTGCTACTCCAGCTTTCTTTAGATTTCCATTTGCATGGAATATCTTTTCCCATCCCCTCGCTTTCAGTCTGTATGTGCCCCTAGGTCTGAGGTAGGTCTCTTGTAGACAGCATATATATGGGTCTTGTGTTTTTAATCACAGTCTGTGATTCAGCCAGTCTATGTCTTTGGTTGGAGCATTTAATCCATTTACATTTAAGGTAGTTATTGATATGTATGTTCCTATTATCATTTTCTTAATTGTTTTGGTTTGTTATTGTAGGTCTTTTCCTCCTCTTGTGTTTCTGGCCTAGAGAAGTTCCTTTAGCAATTGTTGTAAAGCTAGTTTGGTGGTGCTGAATTCTCTGAGCTTTTGCATATCTTTAAAGGTTTTAATTTCTCCATTGAATCTGAATGAGATCCCTGCTGGGTAGAGTAATCTTTTTTTTTTTTAATTAATTAATTATTTATTTATTTTTGGCTGTGTTGTGTCTTCGTTGCTGTGAGCGGGTTTTCTTTACTTGTGGCAAGCAGGGGCTACTCTTCGTTGCAGTGCACGGGCTTCTCGTTGCAGTGGCTTCTCTTGTTGTGGAGCACGGGCTCTAGGCGTGCGGGTTTCAGTAGTTGTGGCTCACAGGCTCAGTAGTTGTGGCGCACAGGCTCTAGAATGCAGGCTCAGTAGTTGTGGCACACGGACGTACCTGTTCTGTGTCATGTGGGATCTTCCTGGACCAGGGCTCAGACCCAAATCCCCTGCACTGGCAGGCGGATTCTTAACCACTGCGTCACCAGGGAAGCCCTAGGTAGAGTAATCTTGGTTGTAGTTTTTTCCCTTTCGTCACTTGAAATATGTCCTGCCACTCCTTCTGGCTTGCAGAGTTTCTGCTGAAAGATCAGCTGTTAACCTTATGGGGATTCCCTTGTATGTTATTTGTTGCTTTTCCCTTGCTGCTTTTAATATTTTTTCTTTGTATTTTATTTTTGATAGTTTGATTAATATGTGTCTTGGTGTGTTGCTCCTTGGATTTATCCTGTATGCGACTCTCTGCACTTCCTGGACTTGATTATTTCCTTCCCATATTAGGGAAGTTTTCAACTATAATCCCTTCAAATATTTTCTCAGTCCCTTTCTTTTTCTCTTCTTCTGCTGGGACTCCTATAATTCAAATACTGGTGCATTTAATAGTGTCCCAGAGGTCTCTGAGACTGTCCTCAATTCTTTTCATTCTTTTTTCTTTATTCTGCTCTGCGGTAGTTATTTCCACTATTTTATCTTCCAGGTCACTTATCAGTTCTTCTGCCTCAGTTATTCTGCTATTGATTCCTTCTAGAGAATTTTTAATTTCAGTTATTGTGTTGTTTGTCATTGTTTGTTTGCTCTTTAGTTCTTCTAGGTCATTGTTAAATGTTTCTTGTATTTTCTCCATTCTATTTCCAAGATTTTGGATCATCTTTACTATCATTATTCTGAATTCTTTTTCAGGTAGACTGCCTATTTCTTCTTCATTTGTTTGGTCTGGTGGGT
>NC_041224.1:153013128-153039945 GCF_002837175.3 Physeter macrocephalus
CACTGGGTAAATTACCCCCCAATTTAGGTTGAGTACATTGAGACTCAGAGAACTCATTAGTTGGTCCAGAGCAACTTTGCACTTGAGGGTACACTGTAATTCAGCAGAGTGTGACTGTCCTGCTCTACTTAGTCAGAATGCTTTAACTAATCCCTCTTATCTCTCTACATTATGCTGCCAAGTCGGAACACAGGTAGAGCTGTGGTCAGCTAAAGAGATTATCTGCATTCCATCTATTTGTTCTGCCTTGTGACAAAACCCACTTAGGTTCAAGGTCTAGTTTTGACCCAATGGGTTCCTCAGAAGCCCCAGATTTTTCTTCAGTAAGACATTCCTTTCTCTCCCTGAAATTCCTTTTCTGATCCAGCTTTCACCTCCTCTGTATTTAATAGGCAATGCCCAGCATTATGTTCAGGAAATATTTAGTGCCAATTCTATGTAGTCCCTGCTTGGACTCCTATTTGGTTCTGTCTGGATGTCTCTACCCAACGAACCATTGTGTTAGTTCTCTGGCTCTCTCTAGGTTACTTATTTCCTCCCAATATTTTTAGAGTATTAGCTAAAGACTTCTATAATCTCCAGAGTCTACTCCTAGTTGATTACCCATTCCCATTTGTCATAAATCACACTCTCAATGGTGCACAAGCCAATTCATTTTCTGGGTCCCCTCTGCCTCCGTCACCTTCACCTTCCTGGAAGTATTTACTCAGAGTCTGGCATTGTTTAGGATACCATGACCAGGCTCTAACATACACCTATCAATGGTACCGATAATATTAATATTGCTAACTGCAGCAGCCATTTTTCTCTCATTATCTTAACCTCTCAAGAACATTTGACACAGTTGACCCCCTTCACCTCCAAAAAATGTGTTCTGTTTTCCTGTGACACTGTGCCCTTCTGGTTTTCTTCCAATCTCACTGCCCTTTGCTAACTTTTTCTCTTCTACCTGATGTCTGGATGCTAGGGCATTCCAGAGCTCTAACTTTCCCCTCTTCTCCATCTGTCCTCTCTCTCCCTGGGTGATAGAGCTTGGATTTAGGATTTTAGAGTAGGAACAGTTCTAGCGATGTCAGGTTCCAGAGAGATCGTAGTAGATGTTACTAAGGTGAAGTAGATTAAGAAACCAAGAATCCAAGGTTTGGGGACAGTGGCCCACATGGACCTTAAAATCACTCAAAAACATGGCAGACAAGGGGGTAAGAGGGCAGCTGTGAGCCAGGTTCCAGGTCACTTGATGAATTTGAAGGTAACACTGGAGGATGGATGAGACAGCCTGACAGAAGGAACCAAAAGGGGCCTTGGATCTGAAGACTGAAACAATCTCACCTTTCAATCTTAATAACTTTAGTCACTACTGACCTTTCTCCTCTGGACCACTTGCAGTAAGTTGCTGAATATATGTCTATGACTTCAATTTTATTTACTTTTCAATAAATATGTCAATAGATATGGCCCTGTAGTATCCTCTGTCTTCGGATATATTGAAAGCTCTGGGCCCCAGGAGGGAGTGAAGTGGACCACAATTCCTTTTAGTGTTGCTCATTCACACAACTTCACACAAACAATAGACTAGCATATGATACACCTTTGGATAAGAAGGTCTCAGTAAGTGTTAATACGGCTTGTGGAAGCACTTTCCCCTTAGTGTTTAAAAGATTTGGGGCCTATAAAGTTCACTGTACCTTCTTCTCCCACAAGTGACAATCATCCCATCTAGGCAGACCTAGTGCAGCCACCTAGGCAGACTCAAGCTCTTGGAGAGGGTGGTGAGTCTGGTCTTGAGTATCTGGTTTTTGAGTATCTTGTGCACAGAATAGTCTGTGATAGAGTGAGGATGCTCAGATGTTTGTCTCTATGCTCAGGGGAACAGTCTGTGTAAAGGGTGAAAGGCATCACGCTCACGACCCCAGTGACTGGAGAACCCAGGCCTACCATCCTTGACCCAGAACTTGAGCTGATTTTTACAAACTAGATCAATTCAAGAAGTACCTGAAACAGCCTCTCCACCCTTCATCTTCTTCCACCATGTTTTCATTTGCCAAATTGTACTAGATAATTTCTTGGGAACAACCTCACTCACTTATTCAAAAACATGCATTGCATCCCTAATATCTGCCAGTCATTGGGCTAGGCAAAAAGACAACAGAGATGAATCAAACTTATGAATTCCCTGTCTTTAAAAAGTTCATAATTTAGTGTGTTGGGGGGCTGGAGTTCTGAAGTCAGCAGCCTAAGATAGAGAAGCAAGTACTACAATTGGTGAAGTACACATAGGGATTTATGGGCATGCAAGGGAAGAACCCTATCCCAGCACGGGATTCAGTAAAAGCTTCTCACATGACATGAGCCCTGTGCTGAGTGTTGTGAAGCTAGTAGGCAGTAACCAGCAGACTCTGGGTTTCCAAGCATAGCCTGTACTAAGGCACAGGAGGGAGAGAGCATGGAGCATTGTGAGAACTGCCTCAATATGGCATATTTTCCCACTCCCACTTACATCTGGGTATTCTGGACATGAACATTGTAAACCCAATGTCACTGGTATCAATTTAGAAATTTTAAAGACAGCCAGAGGCATAATTTCAGTGAGTGAAATTAAGGATCAGGGCTAGAAAAGGCCACTGAGAAAACACTTTAGAAAGGCAATGGAAGCAATCCCACAATAACTCACAAAGATAGATATCTGCACCCCCATGTTCATAGCAGCATTATTTACAACAGCCAAGACAGAGAAACAACCCATGTGTCCATCAATGGATAAATGGATAAAGAAGTTGTGGTATACATATATATATATATATATATATATATATACCTATAGATATCTATATATCTATAGATATCTATATATATATATATATATACACACAATGGAATATAATTCAGCCATACAAAATGAGGAAATTCTACCATTTGTGACAACATGGATGGACCCTGAAGGCATTATGCTAAGTGAAATTTGTCAGAGAAAGACAAATACTGTATAATCTCACTTATATGTGGAATCTAAAACAAAACAGAACAAAACTTGTAGAAAAAGACATCAGACTTGTGGTTACCAATGGCAGGGAGTGATGGGAGGGGAAATTGGAGGAAGGTGGTCTAAAGGTACAAACTTCCAGTTATAAGATAAATAAGCACTAGGGATGTAATGTACAGCGTGATGACTATAGCTAACACTGCTGTATGATACATAGGAAAGTTATAAAGAGAGTAGAGCCTAAGAGTTCTCATCACAAAGAGAAAAAAATTTTCTTTTACTTTATTCTTTTTCTCTCTTTTCCTTTTATTGTATTTATATGAGAAGATGGATGTTAGCTGAACAGATTGTGGTAATCATATATATATCAAACCACCATGCTCTTTGCCTTAAACTTATACAGTGATGTACGTCATTTATTTATCAATAAAACTGGGGGAAAAAGTCAGTGGAGTTTTTGAGGGATGTCTGCAATTCATTAGAACCCACATAGAGTGTGACACAGAAAACAAAGACTCCTCTCTTCTTTCTATTTCTTCCAGCCACGTTAGAGAAGAAGGAAAGTGAAATGGTACTTTTATTTTCTCTGGTGATTTGGTCTATGAATATTTGATAAATTCCTGGAGGTAAAGTCACAGTGGCAGCCCATACCAGGCAATAAAAGACATAGTTCAACAAACACATGCTGTGTTTGACAAACTCCTTTGTCCCAGGCACAGTTCTAGATACTAGATACAGAAACAAGTAAGACATATTGTAAGCCCTCTGAGCAGATGACTCATCTTTTCAATTCACATGCACCATCGCAGTCACCATAACCATCACCGTCACCGGGGAGAACTGTCCAGGACTGTAGGCTGGGAAGACATTAACAGCCACTTGATCCAAGTCTTTTTTTTTTTTTAACATCTTTTTTGTTTGGTCTGGTGGGTTTTTACCTTGCTCCTTCATCTGCTGTGTGTTTCTCTCTCTTTTCACTTTGCTTAACTTACTGTGTTTGGGGTCTCCATTCCACAGGCTGCAGGTTCGTAGTTCCTGTGGTTTTTGGTGTCTGCCCCCAGTGGGTAGGGTTGGTTCAGTGGGTTGTGTAGGCTTCCTGGTGGAGGGGACTGGTACCTGTGTTCTGATGGATGAGGCTGGATCTTGTGTCTCTGGTGGGCAGGACTGTGTCCGGTGGTGTGTTTTGGGGGTGTCTGTGAACTTAGTATGATTTTAGGCGGCCTCTCTGCTAATGGGTGGGGTTGTGTTCCCATCTTGCTAGTTGTTTGGCATGGGGTGTCCAGCACTGTAGCTAACTGGTCGTTGAGTGCAGCTGGGTCTTAACATTGAGATGGAGATCTCTGGGAGAGCTCTTGCCAACTGATATTACATGGGGCCGGGAGGTCTCTGGTGGACCAATGTCCTGAACTCGGCTCTCCCACCTCAGAGGCTCAGGCCTGACACCCGGCTGGAGCACCAAGACCATGTCAGCCTCTCAGTTCTCCCCGGGGGTGACCTCGGAGAGCGTCCTGCGTCCCTTGCCGCCTCCCTGGACTCCGGGGCGCCACCCACAGCCGAGTCACCGGCCTGGCTGCATCTCAGATGTCTGTGGTATACTATTTTTAAAAAGTCAAATAAAGAGAATATTTCAAAACCAAATAAAATGCCCTTGAGCTCCTGAGAGAGATCAGAAAGCTTGGCAAGGACTCAGGAGTAATACAGACCTCAGGAATGTATCTCGTCACAGGGCACCCCCACCACCCCACCCCCCTCCCCCTTCCCCGAAGAGTGAGAAAGCCAGAAGCAGCCTCTGCTTCCTGAATGCTGCTCCAGCCTAGCTCTGCCATGGATCAGCCATGTGTAACCATTGGCTAGTTCTCATCTCATCGGCCCATCCTCCTGATGATGAAAGAGGAGAGTTGGAGTGTTTTCAAATTATTCTCTATCAAGTATGGGTTTTCCTACCATCCCCTGCCAGAGCTTCTAGCCCTCTAAACTATCCCAGGCAAATGGCACCCTCTCTCCAATTTTAAACATCATTGAGGAAGGAGATGCCACAGAATGCCTTACACTTCCTTTTGAAATCATCCCTTTTGCTTTGCTCAGTGGAGAAGGTGGCACCAGGGGGACCAACCTCCAGGGAAGTCACGCGATGAAGTCAGGCAGTCCTGACTTGACTGGAGTCCCTGGCTCCTCCCCCTCCCAACAAACCCAAGCTGGGATCTTTCCTTTCTACCTGGCTCTTAGGGCTGACGGCTCTTCTCAGCAAGTCCCCTACAGGCCTGTGAGTTCACACACACTCATCATTTATGAACCTGAGCATCATCTACTCATAGGTAACTTTCAGCCTCCTTGAAAGGACAGCTTCTCTCTGGGACCTCCCACTTCTCGCCTGCTGAGGTCACCTGGTGAGCCCTATTCAGCAAAACACCATTTTTCATTAGCAGGGATGAAAAATGCCTGTGTGTCACCACAAGGTGATCCATTTGGATCTATGGAGACTAGAAATCATGTTCCAAATTAGTTCCGTTGCAAGTTCTAGTTCCCCTAGCAGAGGAATCTGGGTTTCTCCTATACTGGAGGGGGAAGCTTTGAATTTAGCCAAAAGGCAAAGTTGCTGGGACAGCAACTGAAAAAGAGTAAGGGGTGGGAAATTTCAAAGCAGAGATGTGATAGCTGGATTTTTTTCTAATCTTCTTTTTTCTTCTGAAACGTAATTAACACATGGCAAAAGGAATAGATCTGAAATGTATGGTTCAATGAATTTGACGAATGTATGCGCCAGTGTAACCTACACCCATCACCCTATAAAGTTCCCTTATGCCCCTTTCCAGTCAATTCCATCTCTCTCCCCTAGAGACAACCACGGTTGATTTCCATCCCCCTCATAGCATGTGTTTAGACTCAGTGGACTTGAGATCTGTAACTTTGGTCTTAGGTCATCTGAGCAAACTAGCAAGAAAATCTCATCAGCAGCTCAGATGTCTCTACTTTCTTAGAGTTGAAAAAGGTCCTGCCTGAGCCACTAGTGCTTGGCTCCGCTGCCCCCAGTATGCCATCTGACCCCCAGGGCTACCCTCTGAGCCACGGCCCTTCTCTCAGCCAAAGAGGTTAGCGTCAGTCTCTCAGGTAAGTGAGTGGCGAAAGCTCTTGGTAACCCGGATGGTGCATGCTTTGTTGATTAATATCTGGAAGTGCGATGCACAGAGCCACAGCATGTCAAGCAGCATGTCGATTTTTCCTGAAGCACTTCACAAAAGGGAGCTATTCCTTTTGTGCACTTCCTTTTAGAAACAAAGGATTCCGTGACCACCTTCTTCCAGGCTTCTAGCCATCAGGATGGCGGCAGAACTGAAATGATTAGTCAGGGTGGAGGGTGGGAATTGAACGTGTGGGTGTTTGTGAACCCAGCACTGAGCCTGTGGTCCATGAAATTGAAGGATCCCAAATTCTATTGGATTAAACTTGGCCAAATGTCTCGAAGGTGAAAAGTACTTTGTCTGAATGCAAAGCTTTGGTGTCTCTGGAATGTACCTTCTGCAGCTCAGTTCTTAATCACTGTATACTTTTTCACTTGGACAAAGGCTGCCTGCTAATAGCATTTTCAACCACCTTGAGCTGCTTCGCTCAGCTACGCCAAGGCCTCAGGCTGAGCTGGCTGCAGTTTCCTGGCACCATGATCTGTTCCCAACTGACCAGCATTGAGAAACAACACACATTCACACCCTGAAGAAATTCCTTTCCCTGTAACTAAGCAAGATGCCAGGCAAAGGCAGAGTTACCACTCCCCTTCCTAAGTGTCTCCTGCAGAACCGTCCAAACTGGAGGCGAGGATGGGGGTGAAGAGGAGGGAAAGAGCCCTAGAAGGTGCAGGGTGGGAGCTCTCCTCTCTGTGCGCAGAGCAGTAGCTAGGAGCTCCCAGCAAGCCCCTAGCAGCATACGCCTTGGGGCAGCTCATCTCTGAACACCGGTAGCCTCTGCTGTCAGGTTTCACTTTGATCCCTGAAAATTATAAGAACCTCAGCTCTTCAGAAGAGAGGCAGCTGCTGAGCCAGTGTGATTGCAGGATTTCTTCCCCAAAGCCCGAAGCCAGCATCTAGCCTTGCCTGCACCCTGCATGAGTAACCACCTTCCAGCCTCACCCACGAGGTCACTGCCTAGTGAACAGATTGCGGCTGGGCTGAGCTGCCCCCTGAGCCGACCTGAACCATCATGACCTCCTTTAGCAGCAGAACTGGCATTTGGTAAATGTGTGAGAGCAGGAGCGGGAGAGGGAAACAGAAATGCCAAAGAGTACCACCTGGATGGCTGAGAGGTTGGGAACAAACTCAGGGCGTGTTCTCCGGGCTGTCAGCTGCAGCCCCGCCCCCAACTGTGAAGCCCTGAGTGCTGCAAGCAGCTGGGGGAGGGGAGGGGAAGGATTGATGGGCTGGCCACAGGTCTTTGCAGTCAGAGCTGTGAGGCTGAGCTCCAGGACTTAGGCAGGAAGAGATTAATTAACGCCTCCCAGCCCAGCCCGCTCTACAGAACTGGGAGGTGTGGAGGGTAGGGATCCTCGAGCCAAATTCACCTAAAACAGACAGACACACAATCATCCAGAAACAGAACCTCTAACCTCCCTCAACCACAGCCCCTTCTCCAGCCAAAATGACCTCACTAATGAGAATGAAGCTGTAATGAGGGTTTGGATGCCTGGTAAACCTCACCCTCTTTGTCTCTGGGCTTTTAACACCCGCACTGGCAACGGACTGTTATTTAGAAGCGTCAGTGATTCCTTGTTTTCACACCCGCCAGCTAAATCAGAGCCCCAAATGCCATTGTATGGCAAACCTGGAAATATATTTGGATACACCATGTGTAATTTGTGGCCCTGGTAGAGGAGGGATGGAAGGAGGGGGGAGGAGCTGGTGTTTGGTGTGTGGTTTCCACAGCAATAAGCAGCACCCAGGAGGAAAGCAGCATTCCTTGGTGCCTTTCATGTGAGCAGGGATGGAAAAGGGTGAAAGGAGCTGGGGGAGGTTTGGTAGAGCCCGCGTACCAGGAGGCCCCTAGACTCATCAGCTCCACATTTCCCAAGGCTTCCTGACTTCAGGCCTGCATGGAGAAGGCCCGTTCCCAGGTCCACCACCTGGATGACAAATGCTTACAGCTCCGTGTAAGAAAGGTCAGTCAAGGAAAGTCCCGGCTCCATGTGTGCTTTAGAACCAGGGCTGGAGGGAGTCCTCAGAGGTCAGCCTCTGCCACCTGCGAGCTATCGTTGTACCTAACTCACTCCACACAGAGGAGTAGCCATCCTGCTTTTAGTGATTTGCAAAGACTGGCAGTTGAAACCCTCTAGGATTAAAAAAAAAAAAAAAAATCTGATTAAAAAATTCTTAGCCCAGTATAAATGTATCCGGCTGCAGGCTAAGTTTAGTGTATCTGAAGATTCAGATAAGGTTGCTGATGGGGAGATTTTGTGTGTGCGTGCGTGTGTGTGTGTCTTAAGGTAGGGAAGAAAAAAATGAAAAGTTTTGTCTCACTAGCAAACATGAGGCATGAAAGGGGAAAAACAGAGCAAAGGGGAGGTAGGTGCAGACTTCCCAACTGCCCCTGAGAGCATTTGCATTTCTGGAGGAGCTCCCACCCCTGCCATCGGAATTCTCAAAGTCAAGCTGGCACGTCCCTCCGTGGAGTGCTAAGCCAGATGACATATTGTCCTGGATCCAGCAAACTCACAGCCCATGTTGTTCGTTTGTTGGAAATGCCCATTATCCATCAATTCATCAATCAGCAGGTTTATCGAGTACCCTACCAGGCTTCACAAACCTGATCAATTTTTTTTAATTACATCCAGCTTACATGCAGCCAAGCCCAGTAAACAAGATGAGCCCTCACACCCCACTTGGAAATGAACATGAGGAATTGCTGGCCCTTGAAACCTCACGCTACCAAACGCTGCAGCCCGTGCTGATGAGCGACCACGTGCTACCCTAGGCAGATGGCGCTGGTGTCGCTGACCCACTGTCAATATTAAGATGGGTTCTGAGTGTTTTCTCAGACACAGTGATCAATCTGCTTGGGTCCAGCCATACTCTCCTCTAGACGCCTGTCCAATGCTATGGATTTCTGAAGAGGGTGAGCAGGGGGCGGGCGCAGACTATGGCTAGGGAAATAAGCAGAGGACCGAGCCTTGCTCATCCTCCTGTCGGTGACCAGTCCCACATCAGAGGCTCCTCCCGGGCATGTGAACAACTGGCCTCTCTCAGGACCTCTATGCCCCATGTACCAGGCCTCACGATAGAGTTCATCCTTTTTGTTTTTGAAAGGACAAGAACGGCTTCATAGTCTGTAAGTGAAGGGCTTGTAAGACTTCCTGATGTGGAATCATCCAAGTCAGCCTCTGGGTACCATAGATGCGGACCAAGCACATAGCAGTGTATTGCCCTGTGTCCTGCAGCCCAGGCTCCGAGCCTCGGCAGTGCCCCCAGACCTTCCCAGTCCCAGAACAGGTTGTCAGGAGGACCCAAGGAGAGCTCAATCCTGCATTTGAAACAGGATTCCTAGGTCTTCTGCCTTCTTCAGACTAGTTAATTCATCAGTTCCAAGTCACCCAGATTCTTAGCCATCATCTGTTTGGGTCAACCCACCCCCCGTGATCTTACTAGTAGACCCCAGGCCACCTTTCCTTCCTCACTTGGATAAAACCAAGTTCAGGGGCAGCCCACAGGCATTAAGAGACACTCTACCTAAAGGTTGAAATGCCTGGTTTGGGGGAAGTAAAATCCCCACGCCCCCAAAAGGGTACCAGCAACACACCCTCACCCTGTAACCTGCCCCAAAGACCTGGTTGTTCAATTGTCTGTGGCTAAGGCTCCCAAACGGAGAGATGAAAGGGGTTGGTGGGCTAAGGCGTTTGGCCTCGTGGCTCGTGCAACAATTAATGCACCCGTCTGACTCTCTGTGTCTGTCCTGTGTGTGTGTGTGCGCCTGTGGTGCCCCTGTGTCGCTGTCTCTGCAGGGAAAGTCACTGGCGGGCAAGCGCCTCACCGGCCTGATGCAGTCCTCCTGACGGTGTCCCCCGCAGGGCCCGGGCCCGAGGACCACGCGGGCAGCCGGCCGCGCTCCACGTCTGCAGACAGAGCTTCCCTGCGGGGAGATTTGGTCACTGTGAAAGAGAAAGAGTGAGGGCCGGAACGGTCAACGGTGGGGAGACGCGGTGGGTGAACCAGAGGGAGGCCAGAAAGAGAGTCCCCGGAGCCTGGGGTCGGCCGGGTCGAGGCCCCTGTTTACAGCCCTCTCTTCCTTGTATAGTCGTGTGCCGACACCCCACTCTCTAGGAGGTCCTGGTCCCTAACACGTTCAGGGGAGAGCACCCGGTGGGACTCCCGTTGTGACTGTCAGCTGAGGTTATATTCTGTCATCACTCCTCCCGCCGTCTGGGGGATCACGCCTTCCAGCAAACTCAAGAGGACCGCTGGCCCTGAGCACATCCAGTATCACACCCCACCGCCTCTCTGGTGCACCCACGGCACCCCCTAGTTGCACCACTGTGTCCCGACCACCTCCCGCCTCCCCCATCTCCGCGGCCGCTGCGTGGAAGGAGCCGGGGCCAGGCTGCCCTCACGCCACGCGCCCCAATCACATCGTCAGCACTGAGCCATCTCCCGCACTGCCGCACCTCGAGTTCTTCCAGCCCCCTTGGAGGCCACCTTTCAAAGAGGTCTCCACAGGCGTTGGCGGCTGCCCTCTCCTCCTGCCAAAAGTCTCGAGGGTCCAACACCAGAGGAAGCACTGGTGTTGATGAAAGAGCTTGTGGTTTCACAGCCGTGAAGGTTCTGACCATCTTTTAAATTTTTTATTATTTCGTAATTTATTCTGTGTGGCCCCTTTGCTCCTTGGTGTGTTCCCGCGTGTCTTACTCAAAATAAACGTAGCGGTGACCTCGGGGGCCATTGGGATCCTCCCCTCCGGCAGCTCCAGGTGGGAGCTGGGAGGGTCCCAGATGGAGGGGCTGGGCCCCAGGCTGGCAGTCCCAGGCGTGGCTGGGCCCCTGCGGCCAGGTCTCAGTTGTGTCTGAAGCTGGGGCGGAATGTGTGCCCAGAGGCGAGGCCAGGGCCCAATGGTCCTCTGACGGCCCAGCAAAGGCTTTGCCCTCCACAATGCCAATCATCAGAGGGCAACGCCAGCACAGAGCTCAACCTGCAAATGACCATCCGCCCACCAGGCTGTGAGGGAGTGATACAGGGCACCGAGTCGGGTGCCTGGCGCTTAGTAGGTGTCTTGCAAATGGTAGCTATTACTCTCATTGTTGTCGCTGTCATCGTTGTGACACCCAGGAGCCCTCCGACAGAGCCGTATAAGCAACGTGCTTTTGAATTCAGACACTCACCCCCGCCTCCACACCTGCTATGACCATCCTCCTTTGATCTATTCTGGCCGGAGGTGAAAAATCTCCCTTGGGAGTGTATAAACAGCAAACACAGAAGCAAAACAGCAATCACTGGTATTTCTTTACTTGTGTGGGCAATTTCACCAGCTGGTGAGGCTCAGAAGCTTGTTTGCGGACGCTGATTCCTGGGTGCTCCCCCAGGACCATCTTTCCAAGCCCACCTTCGTGCCCTGTCCCCGGGGCACCAGCTTCCATCCCTCACAGCGTGGCCACCGAGGGCATGAGGAGTCGTGATTACAGTTGCACCGTGGTGGGTTCTTGACCCCTGCGCCTCAGTTTCCCCCATGGCAGTGTTTGCTCTCCCTTCTCGGTACAGTGGAAATTAGAGACATTTTGTTGAGTCCTCAGCGTGCCTCCAAAGGGGGGGCTATAGACCCAGATTCTGGGCAGACACTCCCTCCCCCTCATGCCACACAACCTGGGCTCAGAACCTGGCACCTGGCAGACAGCTGGCCACTGCTTGATGAGTAAATGAGTTTGGTGAAGCCCGCTCCCATATTGTGGGGTCTTCTGACCCCTCCTCTTCTCATCCCATCCTTTTTTTGTCCCCTTGCTTTCACACAGACCTCCTGTTTCAGAACAAAATTGCCGATCACGTTCCTCTGCACCCAACATTGCCCAAAGGAAGCTATTCCCTGCCAAGGTGCCCAGGCTCTGCTGACACTGACACACAGGGTAGGTGGGCAAAGGCAGTTCTAGAACAACCGGTGCCTCTGTGCCCTCAATTATCGAGGGCAAGGGCCTGGCTGCCTCCTGTCCTTCCCTGTGGCTGCAGCCAGGGCAGGGGTAGTCTCCCTGGCCAGGACTTCTGTGCCTCCCGGCTGCAGCTCCTGAGGCTTGACCCACCTTGGAGGTCCCCAGAAGGCCCGCCCAGAGCCAGATGGACTGCAGCCCTGAGATGGAGCAGGCTGAAGGCTTCCAGACACCTCTGGGGACATCCAGCAGGCTCGACAGACATAAGGGCACTTCAAATGGATTCAAACCCAGAGCAATAACCCCCCTCATCCCGCCTCCCAACCAAGGCATGTTCGGTCTTGTGACTGCCACCACGTACCCCCCAGCAGATCACACCCAGAAACGGGGTGTAGAACAGGATTGCTCCACTCAAGCTGGCTAGTCCAAGGTCAGTCTACCATGCAGACCTTAGAATGCAAGTACACTTGGAAAATCTGGTCTTGGCCAGTTCCCCATTGGCCTGGTCGACACAGCCAAAAATTCAGACCAGATTAGACTTTCGAAGGCAGTTCTGTAGCAAAATAAACTTTGCTTTTTTGCCCTGTCCTGCCTTAGCTCCCCTGACTGGGCGTGGTCTCTGGGTCTGGGATTCTTCCTGATAAGGATGCACAGGGCAAATACCCTGTTGGCAGCCCCACAGCCAAAGCATCAGGGCAATCTCAGAAGTGACCCCCCACCCATCAGGGCAGACACACAGGCACCAGGCATCGGGCATCTGACCGCCGTAGACTTTGCCTACATGGGAAGAGTAAAGCTTGTAGCTTGGCACATGTGAGTGCCCAGCAGCAGCCAGAGGGCCTGACCAGAGCAGCAGGGGCTCTCTGGGCTGGAGAGAGGGCTCCTGCCCTTCCAGGAAGGGATGCTTTGTTCTGCTGGGAAGGGGTTGCTGTGCCCCAGGAATGCAGAAGGGTCTAGCCCACCAGTGCAGTCAGCTGCATCGTGCTCCAGACCAACCCCTGCCAAGGGGTCAGGTACAGGCCAGCCCCCAGGAGGGACCTCTCACCACTCTGAGTCGCTTCTTAGACCAGTGAACACATGGAGACGTGCTCCAGGGGCTTTCCCTGTAGTAGAGTCCCTGTTGTGTTCAAACTACCTCACCAGCAGGGCATGAAGCAGCAGCCTGCCACCCATCCAGCTCCTTGGCTAGTTGTAGAAGTTGATGTTTTTCTAAAAATGCACCCCTCGCATTATGCTCCAAGTGCATGGGCTTCAAAAACCACCACTAGCAAGCCTTCCCAGAAGCTGGAAAGAATTGAGGGCTGTTGGTCTTTGGGCCTTGCAGAACGTATTGAAGGGAGATGTTCCAGCAAAGTCCAGGAGCTGGAAAGTCCTGGGGGGGGGAAGGTAACATGCCATCAGCCTCCAAAAGGGCTGTCTGAGCTGAGTATGTAGCAAGGACCATGTGTGGCACAGTCAAAAAGTGGCCAAATGAATCCCTGAGAACTCACCTCAGGACCCTCTGAAGAGAGGTCTGTGTTCATGTAACCATGGCAACGGCAGATGCCAACAGCCTACTCATTAGTACCACCCACTGATAAGGCATCCCCTGGGCACAACCCAGGGGCCATAAAGTAGCAAAGTAGCAAATGTAGCAATAAGGGGCCCAGGGCCGTAAAGGGACAGGGTCCTAATGGCCCGGCCTCAGCCCTCTCCCCGTCCCAAATGAGGGCTCAGAGCCAGAGGCTGTCAGCTGTCCGAGGAGGGAGGCCCTGCGCCACGCCAAGGGCTCCTGGTCTGTATTCTATGCCCACTCGACGCATGATCACAGACACGTCGGAATGGCCTCCTCATAGTGCATGTGGTTCTCTTTAGTTTATTTTTCTGGAATTTGGGGATTGGACTCCAGAACCAAACATGCTGGTACCATCTAAAAATAAATGACTTGAACCCATTATAGTCCAGCTCACTCTGTGTGGCTCCTTGGTTTGGGCGTTTGTTGGGTAGGATTTACCACTAGAAAAAAAAATCTATCCCCATCCCCACTCCCCACTCCCTACCCTGCCCCATTACACACACACACACACACACACACACACAGCCTGTTTCCCTCTCGCTCCTAAGCAGACACACAGTAACATGCCATCAGCCTCCAAAAGGGCTGTCTGAGCTGAGTATGTAGCAAGGACCATGTGTGGCACAGTCAAAAAGTGGCCAAATGAATCCCTGAGAACTCACCTCAGGACCCTCTGAAGAGAGGTCTGTGTTCATGTAACCATGGCAACGGCAGATGCCAACAGCCTACTCATTAGTACCACCCACTGATAAGGCATCCCCTGGGCACAACCCAGGGGCCATAAAGTAGCAAAGTAGCAAATGTAGCAATAAGGGGCCCAGGGCCGTAAAGGGACAGGGTCCTAATGGCCCGGCCTCAGCCCTCTCCCCGTCCCAAATGAGGGCTCAGAGCCAGAGGCTGTCAGCTGTCCGAGGAGGGAGGCCCTGCGCCACGCCAAGGGCTCCTGGTCTGTATTCTATGCCCACTCGACGCATGATCACAGACACGTCGGAATGGCCTCCTCATAGTGCATGTGGTTCTCTTTAGTTTATTTTTCTGGAATTTGGGGATTGGACTCCAGAACCAAACATGCTGGTACCATCTAAAAATAAATGACTTGAACCCATTATAGTCCAGCTCACTCTGTGTGGCTCCTTGGTTTGGGCGTTTGTTGGGTAGGATTTACCACTAGAAAAAAAAATCTATCCCCATCCCCACTCCCCACTCCCTACCCTGCCCCATTACATACACACACACACACACACACACACACACACACACACACACACACACACACACACACACAGCCTGTTTCCCTCTCGCTCCTAAGCAGGATGCTGAGCAGCTTGGGAAAGCTCTGGGGTGGGGAATTCATCCTGGTTGGTTGGGACAACAGCGTCACCAGAAAGCTGACGCCCCTGACTCTACCAGGGTCTCCTTGGCTGGGTGGTGTCTGCGCTCCACCACAGACCGCAGTGGCCTGGTGATCTTTTTTTTTTTTTTTTTTTTTTTTTGCGGTACGCGGGCCTCTCACTGTCGCGGCCTCTCCCATTGCGGAGCGCAGGCTCCGGACGCGCAGGCTCAGCGGCCACGGCTCACGGGCCCAGCCGCTCCGCGGCACGTGGGATCATCCCGGACCGGGGCACGAACCCGTGTCCCCTGCATCGGCAGGCGGACTCTCAACCACTGCGCCACCAGGGAAGCCCCTGACACTCTTAAATAAATTCCCAAGACAGAACACAGACGGGGATCTTTATGGGGAGTCTTGGTTTCCCGAGCGACAGACACTCTCGTCTTCCAATCACGCCAAAGCAGCGGTACTCTGAGAGCCTGGAAGTCAGGCTGACAAGAGGAGAAAGAGAACAAGGTAAATAAAAAGGAACCACGGTACCGCAATCCTATTAACGATGAGGCCGGCACCTAGCAGTTTGCTTCAGTGGCAGAAATTCTGCTCCTGAAAGTAAGAGCAATCTCAGACGTGTGGGAATGGGTCTTCAGCCACATTTGCATGGGAACCAACTTGCCTCCAAACCCCTGGGCCATCTCGCCGAGCGAGAACTCCTGCCTCACAAGGTCAAGACCAAGATCACACAGCAGTAGCCGCTGAAGTGTCCGGTCTGTAGCATGTCCCACTGTTGGGTCATGGCCCCACCACAAAAGAGCTGTACTTCCTTGTCCTCCTTGATCATGGCCACCTCCTCCAGGGAGTCTGGAACTCCTTCTCAGCTGAGCCATCTGGCTTATTTCCAGATCTTTGTTCAGCAAGCTGTCACTATGCACAAGGTCCCACTGATCACCAAGGACAGAGATCTGCTTCAGGGCCAAGGTGGAGGTGGAGATTTGGGGCTGCCCATTAAAACGGCAAGAGCTCTGCCCACGCACGATTGTCTGACAACTGCCCAAGTGCTTCCTCTCTCCCCACTTCCTTTTGGGGACTTCTGGCCGAAAGGGCATGAGGCTGTCCCTTACCTTGGTGGCAGCTCCCAATTGCTCAGGGCCTCAGATAGATGTCTCCGATCCTCGGACTTTTCCTAGGATGTGACAGCTTCCAAGCTCTGTGGCTTGGAGAGACATCCTGGAGGCCCTCTGAAGGGCTTGTCCCCTCCTGAGCCACAGAGCGTGCCTTCCCCCAACCTACCTTCCCAAGGCTGCTCCTGTTCATGCACTCCTGGCTCCCCTTCCTGGGACTTCTGACGCCTGGGCCCCCGCCCTGCCCCCAGCCCTTCAGCACCCACACTGGTGGTTACAGCATCTGTCCCAGAACCTGCACATCGCGGGGCAGGCCTCCCTGGCCAACGAGAGGCTGCAGGCTCCGGCTTGTTGTAAAGAGGCTTTGGGGTAGGGCATGTACCCCGGCATGAGCTCCGTCTGGCGCGGAGCTCTCTGGGATGCTCCTGCCCTTAAGGCACGGGCTCATTCCTCTCAGAGCCTGGGAACTGGCCCAGCCGGATCTGGCTTTTTTCAGCAGACAAATAGAGTAACAGCCCCTGATGGCGGTGGCTGGGCCGCACACCTGAGTCTGAGCACTAGTTTCCTTCATTGTAAGATAAGGGTGGGAATCTCAGAATTGTATGGTGGTTGTGAATTAATATAGAGGGCTTAGCCTGTGCCTGGTACCTAGTAAGGCCTCACGAAACGGGTGCCGATATTAGCAGTTGCTGCATCTGAGAGGGGCCCTCAGATGGTGAAGGTGGAGCACGTTTGCAAATCGCTGCTGGGCAGCTTTCCCAGCCCTTCCTGCCAGCCGGGAGGTGTGGGTTTTGTTTGCCGGCGCAGGTAGCAGTCTCTCTCTTGCCTGTGACTAGCCTTTGCTCTCATCTTCCCAGCAAGGGCCTGGTTCCCTCACTGTGTGTAACCTGGATGGCCTTGATCAATAATCCCACGTTAGGCCTCAGTAAATAGCTGGGCAGAGGGGGGCCGGTGTGTGTGGTGTTCCTCCTGCAGACCCTGGACGGAAACTGGAAGAAGTGTGAGCTCTCCATCCACGCTCCCATTTGTCTGACAAGCCTCCATGGCTGCTTCCCTAGGATCTGGATTCTGAGCTCTTGTTCAGAAATATTCCATTTGGGGGCCAGTTGCTTGGACCTTGGACCCAGGATGAGCAGCTGGGCAAGGCCACCGTCCTCAGAGAACATCTGTCAGCCACATGGACACAGCTACCTCTTGGAGGGAGGGCCTCATTCCTAAAATGGCCAAGCAAGCCAATGAAGCCTGTTTTCCCTCTTTCTCCCATTACATCACCAAAAGACTGTTGAGTTGGGGAGGAGGAGGAGTGATCAGGGAAGGAAAGATTAGAAACTAGAGGAGGCCCTGGCTATCTCTTGCTGCTGCCCTGCCCGGGACCACACCCGCAGTACAGAATCAGTGAGTATCAGCCCTGAGAGGACCTTAGAGATTTTCTAGTCCAATTGTGAGTGTGTGTGTGTGTGTGTGTGTGTGTGTGTGTGTGTGTGTGTGTTACATTTTGTTTGTTTATTGAGGTATAATTTACATACAGTAAAATTCACCCTTTTTAGATATAGATATGAATTTTGACCAACTTATACAATGATGTAACCACCAACCAAAACTCGAGAGTAATTTTATCACCCCCAAAATCTCCCTCGTGCCTTTTCATGGTTAATCCCCTCCCCCCTATCCACATTCCTGGCAGCTATTGATCTGTTGTCTGATCCTGTAGTTCTGCCTTTTTCGGAAAGGCACATAAAGGGGATCATACAGTATTGGTCTCTAGAGTCTGGCTTCTCAGCCCAGTGCACATTGTTGCCTAGATCAGTAGTGCATTCCTCAGTGTTTTGTTTTTATACATAAAGAAACTAAGGCCCAGAGGGGCAAGGCCGAGAGGAGGTGGAAGATCAGGGCCTGGAGTCCAGGTCCCTACTGCCACCCACCCCTCAGGCCCCTTGGCCACAACCTCTTCAGTAAAAAGTTATTATTTTAATCCCCCAAAGTCCACGAGCCCCTATTTGAGGAAGCACATGATCACAGAACCTGCACACTGAAGACAATGCATGATTCCTTATCTAACAGGAGCAACTTACTTGGAAACAAAGGGAAGCAATAGTACATATTGGAGCAGGGCATCATGTATTCAGTTATCAAGTAGTGCTTTATAGACCCCCTACCAATAGGCAAAGGATCTCTGTAGACATTGCTCCGAAGACGATAGACAAATGGTTGACAAATACATGAAAAGAAATGCCATCAGAGAAATGCAAATCAAAAACAATGAGAAGCCACTTTGCACCCACTAAGATGGTTATAATTAAAGAGACAGATAATAACAAGTGTTGGTGAGGATGTGCAGAAATTGAAGCTCTCTTACATTGCTGGTGGGATGTAAAATGCTGCAGACACTTTAGAAAAGTCTGGCAATTCCTCAAAGAGATACACGTAGAGTTACCATATGACCCAGCAATTCTACTCCTAGGTATGTACCCAGGAGAAATGAAAATATATGGCCATACAAAAATTTGGAGACTAATGTTCATAGCAGCATTATTTATAATGACCAAAAAATGGAAATAATACAAATGTCTGTCAGCTGATAAATGCATGAACAAAATGTGATATATCCAAACAATGGAATATTATTTGGCTATAAAAGGGAATGAAGTACTGATACCTAATATAACGTGAATGAGCCTGGAAAACATGCTAAATGAAAGAAGCCAGTCACCAAAGACCATATATTGTATAATTTCATTTAGATGGAATGCACAGAATAGGCCAATCTGTAGAGACAGGTAGTAGATTCATGATTGCTTAGGGTTAGACGGTCGGTCACTGCTAATGGGTATGGGGTTCTATTAGGGGTAATGAAATGTTCTAAAATTGATTGTGGTGATGTTTGCACAACTCTGTGAATATGCTAAAAATGATTGACCTGTATACTTGAAATGAGTGAATTGTTTGGTATGTGAGTCATATTCCAGTAAAGCTATGTGAGGGGATGGGGGCGGGTGTTGGTGGGGAGGAGAGGAAGGGAAGGAGGAAGGGAGGGAGGTGCAATAGCTGTAGACCAGGAAGAAATCAAAGCCTGTTCTTCTAAGTAGCCAAGAGAACAGAGCTGCTCCCTAGAGAGAGCAGGTGAAGGTAGCCACAGAGGACTTGGAAATCCTGCCTGGTATCAAAGACAAGGTCAGCGGATGCCTGGTCATCCCAGAGCGAGTGGTCCATTTCAGCCATCTCTGCCTGCTCTGAGAATTCAAGCCTCCTTGTAGGGAACTAATTAAATTAGGTAGATTAGCAGTCTGCAGGATAAGAGATCCACTCAACACACTCTCCTGCATCCCATATGAGCCTTGTTTCCCAAAGCTTTAAGCCCCAGACACATTCGGGCTGTAAGAGCAACGTCCTGGATGGAGTCAGAAGACTTGGGTTCTCGCCTTGGATTTGCCACCATTAGCTGTGTGGCCTTAGGCAGCTCATGGCAGCCCAGCGCCCCTTAGGGCAAATGTTAAAGACTGCCACGCCACACCTCCAGAGGTTCCAAATGGGGAGTTTTGAGAACCCCAGGAATCTCCATTTTTCATAAGTAATCCTATCTGCATAGCGAAGGAAACTATCAACAAAATGAAAAGGCAAACTATGGAATGGAAGGACCCATTTGCACATCATATATCTGATAAAGGATTAATATCCAAAATATGTAAAGAACTCATACAGCTCAATAACAGAAAACAAATAATCCAATTAAAAAATAGTCAGAGGAGGGCTTCCCTGGTGGCGCAGTGGATGAGAGTCCGCCTGCCGATGCAGGGGACACGGGTTCGTGCCCCGGTCCGGGAGGATCCCACATGCCGCGGAGCGGCTGGGCCCGTGAGCCGTGGCCGCTGAGCCTGCGCGTCCGGAGCCTGTGCTCCGCAACGGGAGAGGCCACAACAGTGAGAGGCCCGCGTACCGCAAAAATAAATAAATAAATTTTAAAAAATAAAAAATAAAAAAAGAGTCAGAGGAATGGTCATTTTTCCAAAGAAGACATACAAATGACTAACGGGTACATGAAAAGATGCTCAACATCACTAATCATCGGGGAAATGCAAATCAAAACCACAGTGAGACATCACCTCACATCTGTTAGAATGGCTAATATCAAAAAGATAAGAGACAACAAGTACTAGTGAGGATGTGGAGAAAAGGGAACCCTTGTACACTGTTGGTGGGAATGTAAATTGGTGCAGCCACTACAGAAAACAGTATGACATTTCCTCAAAAAATTAATAGAACTACCATATGATCCAACAATTCCACTTCAGGGTATATAACCAAAGGAAATGAAATCACTGTCTCAAAGAGGTATATGCACCCCCCGTGTTCATTGCAAAATTACCTACAATAGCCAAGACATGGAAACAACCTAAGTGTCCATCAGTGAATGAATGAATAAAGAAAATGTGGTATATATATACATAATGGAATATTATTCAGCCATAAAAAAAGAAATCCTACTATTTTAGACAACATGGATGGACCTTGAGAACATTATGCTAAGTGAAATAAGTCAGGCAATGACAGATACTGTATAATCTCACTTATATGTGGAATCTAAAATAAAACAAAACAAAAAAACCCCAAGCTCATAGATACAGAGAACAGATTGGTGGTTGCCAGAGGTGGGGGTAGGGAGTGGGGGGAATGGGGTGAAGGGGGTCAAAAGGTACAAACTTCCCATTATAAGATAAATAAGTTCTGAGGATCTAATGTACAGCATGGAGACTCTCGTTAACAGCACTGTATTACATATTTGAAAGTTCTAGGAGAGTAGATCTTACAAGTTCTCATAAGAAAAAATTTAACTATTTGAGGTGATGGATGTTAACTAAACTTACTGTGGTGATCGTTTCACAATATATACATATATAAAATCATTCTGCTGTACACCTTAAACTAATACAATGGTATATGTCAATTAAATCTCAATAAAAATGGGAAAAAAAGTAATCCCAGGTGATTCTGATACATATTCAGATGAGAACCACTGGACTAGATGCTTCCTATGTTTTCTTTCAGCCTGAGAACTGTAAGGGAAGAAGGTCTGACTGAAGTCCAGAAAAGACATCCAACTCCTCTCCACCTCTTCTCTAACCAAAGATGCTTACCTCCATCTTCCCCAGGGAGAAGGTCTATACACTGCAGTCTGGCTGCACCTAGAATTTTCCTAAACCAACTCCAACCCCCCTCTGCTGGCTCTCTGCTTGCCACCCTCACAGAAGCAACCAATCCTGGGTTCCCCTCCTGGAAGGAAAGTCCCTCATTTAGGGGTTAAGGATGCTCCATGTATGCACACACACACAGAGACAGGCACATGCACACATATGCATGCACGTGAATATGAGCTAATCTACTGAGTAGTCAAATGCTTCTATTCATGCAAGACTTTGCCAGAGTGAACTCACTGAGCCTGAAGATGAATGCATCAAGTCAGAAACAAAGGGAAAACACTGGGATCAAACCAAAAGATAAATTACAAATTGGATCAGTGGCTTTTGTTCTCGCTGTGCTGTGGAGGCATGTTATTAGCTGTCTGGACATGCCCAGTGGCTGGCGACACCCACACACACCAACACACACAGAGCATCCACCAGCCCCCTCCCCGGTCAGGCACGAAGCAGAGGTGACCTTGACACTTCTCACTCTAAGCCTTTAGCACTAAGACTCGTGACTGCACTCAGGCTTCTGAGCTTTGGGCAGGAAAAAACGAACTCTCCTTTTGGCTCTGCCCCATGGTACCAGCTGGCGAGCCCACAGAACTTCTGCCAGTTCACTCACACAGTGTTCTGTGCCATCCCCAGTCCCTGCTGCCCCCTCCACAGCCCAGACTCATGTTTGGCAGAGTCAGAATGACCACAGAGGAAGAGAGGAACTGGTAGAAGGAAGGCAGGAGTGCGTCTCCCCCAAAGAAGTTAGGTGGCAATAAGACAGGATTTGGTGGCTGACCTGATAAAAGACCCAGGGAGCCAGTTCTGATGGAAGGCATGTCCTGGGAAATTTACATCTATAAATATTTACTGAGATTGGCCATGTGACAGGTGTGCTGCTGCCATGCTTACAGAGTTGAGTGAAAGGGGTTCTGTCCTCCAAGACCACACCTTCTAGTAGAAGAGACAGACATGTAACTAACCAAGTGGGACACAAGGCAGAGGGGCACAGGTACAAATAAAATGCACATTGTAAGGAGCAACTAATTCTACCTGAGAGGAAATGAGGAAGGGGGTAGCTTGAAAATTGCTGACCTGTTCAGGGAGCGGTGAGTGGACCCCATGAGTGGAGCATACAGAGTATGGAGGGCTGGAGTGCGTGTGAAGGAAAAGGAAAGGTCAGAGCTGGACACCAAAGAAAGATACCATGATGCCTCAAACCAGGGTAGGGCCTGGCAGTGAGGATGGAGGGAGGGGACAGATTCACAAGATGCTGTGGGAGAATATAGAGCCCCTTGGTGACTCAATGAATATGGGGGTCGGAAAGCAAGAGGTGAGTATTGAATATTTCAGAGGGCTCGAATCAGCATGGAAGAACGGTGTGGGGTCAGTAGACCTAAGAACGATCCCAAAGGGCATGAGGACAGAGCGGCCAAGCTAGGAGCAGGTTTCCCGGGAATAAAAGCCATGAGGGAGGTGAAATGATAATAGGTGTTGTTTAGTAAGGGCGTTTCAGAGTTTATTCTACCAGAGGTGGAGCAGTTTTGAGGCAGCCAGGGTATGGCCGTGGGGGTAGCTGAACTGGAGGGGAGCAGGAAGGACAGCGTGGTGGAGGTAAGGGTCATCCCAGGGGACGCTGAGGTCACTTGGAATGACCGCAGGAGGTGCAGTAGAGGACGAGCCTGGGAGTTGAGAACTGGAGTCCTCATCCTCAGGGAATCCGGGCACTAAGGAGGAGGCGATGATGGAATAGCCACCTGCTGTTCCTTCAGTAGGAGAAGGGTCCGGGACAGAGTTCACAGGTGGGTGGCCGGAAGGCAGCGGTGAGGGGGGGGTAAGGGCATGCCAGCCTCCAGCTTCATCCGGATTGCCCTCAGAAGTGCATCTGGGCTGAGCCTTCCTCCCCCACCTCCATCACTTCTGGAAATAAAAGCCGGTCCCCTTGGGAAGCCAGTGCCGCGTGTGATGCTCCGCACACAGCGGTCCTTGGGCTGGCTGACTTCTGCTCTGGACTTCGTTCCCGTCTGCCCTGCTCCTCCCTGAGAAGGCGTCCTCGGACAGCTCAAGGCTCTCCATCCTGGTCTTTAAGGGCCATCTGGTGGGACGGCCTCTCAGGGGAACAGTCTGGTGACGATATCCCTTTGACTTTTCAGTCATTAGACCCCTCCATAGGGTTCAAGGTGAACTGCCTCATACCCAGTTTCAGTCTTGTGAACACAGTTGAAGAAAGAGTCCCCTTGGTTAGAGGTTCTCCTGTCACCTTTTGCTTTCTCTTCCACACAGACAGCACACATTTTATTCTTCCAGTTTTTCTGTTCCGGGCATTTCCTCCAGGTCTCTGGCCACGTAAAGGTGGGCATCTATGCACGCGGCCCACCACATGTGGGGTTCCCGGCAACAAGAACTGCTAAAAGATCGTAATGTTCTCCTCCCCAAAGAGTGCATACAGAGTTTTCACTGAATAACATCACCCTGTAATCTGTAACAGAAAGAAAAGAAGTGATGATGGGGGGGGCGGGGGATAAATTGGGAGATTGGGATTGACATCTACACCCTTCTATATATAAAATAGGTAAGTAATAAGGACCTACTGTATAGCACAGGGAACTTTACTCAATACTCTGTGATGACCTATATGGGAAAAGAATCTAAAAAAGAGTGGAGATATGTATATGTATAACTGATTCACTTTGCTGTGCACCTGAAACTAACACAACATTGTAAATCAACTACACTCCAATAAACATTTTTTTTTAAGTGATGATAATTCATAGCAAAAGGACCCAGGTCTCCAACACAATAACGCCATTCCTTTAATACGCCCAGAAGCAGCAGATTAGGACACACCTTTAATTTCATAGGATGCTTTCGGCACCTTGAAGCATAAACCCTTTTGTCTGTTTGTTTCAACCATTTGGACCAGAAATTTCATTTCATTTGCAGAAATGTCATCAGAATGAGTATCCGTAACCATACAGCTTTGTGCTGCAGGGCTGTCCTTAGGGCATCCTGCAGTCCCATGATGCAGGCAGGCTGGGAGACCGGGAACCTGCCTCTCCTCTTCCTCCCTGTCAATCGGGGCTTCTCAGCAGTGTGGATCCAACAGCCCCCCAACCTGCCGTCCACTATGCCTTGGGAAGAATGAATGATTTTCAGAGGAGATCTGAAATCAAGCAAATGTCTTAGTAATACTAATCTGAGAGCCTAAGGCTCTGAAATGCCTTATACCTTTCAGGTGAGATAAATACATGGGCTTTGTGACAGCGCTGACCTCGGTTAAGAGAACGCCTCCCTTTATTTCTGGAACCATTGGTGTGATCTGAAGAGTGAGGCTGCTGGTAGAGGGCCTCCAGGGTCACGAGGCTGACCCCTGTTTTGTCTGTGAAGGTCACCTTCATGCATATCTGCACTGAAGTTCCCAACACGGGGCTGTAACAGGCAGAGGTATTATTTGACACTCACAGCAGAGCCCTAAACTGCCTCTAACTCAAGAGCGATACCAATGCTAACAATAATTTTCTCTTGCCCAGAATCCTATATTCATATGCATATGAAATTCATATCTATATGAAAATTTCCTGAGCAAATACATTGAAAGTTTGAAAGGGTGGTCTACAGAGACTAAATTCCTGACATCTGAACAAAATCTCCTAAAGAGAAAACCAAGTTCTCTGCATGTAAACACGGCCAGGTTTCCACATTCCTGTAGCATTCACCAGCTCTTAGCACCTACCTCTTACCTCTGTCCCTCCCTCCCAGCCTCCCTCGACAGCTGGCCCCTTTTAGCCCCACCTCCGGGGAGCACATACACTGAGTGCAGCTCCAGTTCCTACGGTGAGAGGGCAGTAGCTGAAATGTCACCAGGAAACATCTAGGCGAGCATAATTTGAAGAAAGCTGGGTTAGGTTGCCCATGTCTGTAATAAAAACATGCCATGGGAGAAGTGTTTTCGCACCACTGTCTAGACCTGTGACCCTGGAGCTGCAGGCACACTTGCCATCCGAAGTACCACCTACCACCCAAGGCCTCGACGGACACATGTCCCCGTGTCCTTGGAAGGAGTCCAGGGCAGCCCCCAGAGGAGAAAGCCACTTCCTCATGTCACTGAGCTGCTATCGCCAGGTCTGAGGGACACAGAAACAGCTCAGATTAGTGGCGATCTAAGGCAGGCCATCAGCCCTGGTAACAGAGAAACGTTACTTTCAAACCCCCAATCATATCTTGCTTGACATCGAAGAAGTTGAAGTGTGTCATCGTCACATGAAGCACAGAGGCTGGATGAGTGGCCTGGGAACTGGCACGGGGTAAAAGCCTCTCCTCTCCCTCTAGGGGTCGGAACTCTTGACTTTCAACCGCCGGGCCCTTACAGCAAGTGGCTGAAATTAGCTACCCTCCCCTCACACCTGGGTTCTGACTCAGAGCTTGTCCACACCTCTCTCCGGCCCAGAACACAAACGGCCAATCTACCATTCTGACCATTAGAACTTAACTTCCCTCATTTGAAAGACATTTTACTAATTTGGAAAGCGAAGAGCTCTTCGAATTTTTCTTTGGCTCGGGAGGACCTTCGCTATCTTCTGCGACACACCGCATCCTCCTCCTCCCTTGTGAAATGCCTCTCTTGATGACACCCAAGGACCCCACCTCCTAATGTCTGGCCGGCAGCCTCTGATGCCCCCCTCCCTGCTTCAGCCTCCACGCCCCACCTGACATCGAATCCTGTGACTTCTGCTTAACTGTGCCCTCCCTGCCTCTGCCTTCGCCGAGGTCCAGCGCGCGGCTGTTTGCGGTCACATCCCTGTCTGCGGCCGAAGGCCTTCAGCGCTATCCAAATATATTCACTTGCTGCTTCAAACACCTCGACGGTTCCCTGTGGGCATCAGAATTCACTCAGTTCAATTCCGCACGTGTGTATCTTGCACTCACGACCTGTCAGCCTAGTGCTGAGGATGTAGAGGTGAACTAGGTGGAGTCCGTGCCCTGAAAGGATTTGCAGGGTCTGCCAGTGGGAGGGGCACTTAAATGAAGGTGGCTTCATGTGAGAAGCACTCGAGTGAAAGGAATTATAAAACATTTTGGAATTCTGGGAGCCAGGGGTTAGAAGAAACTAGAGAAGACCGGTGATATTTGAGCTGAGGCTTAGAGGGCAAATAGGCATTTGTCAAGTGGACGCTGATGAAAGGGACACCGAGGGATCTTTCAGGAAAAAGAAATGACTTGGGCAAAGGCATCAAATTATGGAAGCCCCTGAATGATTCAAGGCCTCCAAACGGGCACGCATGGTCCCTGGCCATCACTGTCACGTGTCACGTGTACCATCTTTAGCAGAAGACCATCAAGATTAGGACAGAGTGCGGCACCTCCCACCAGATGGGAAGCCAGTCATCCAAATAACAAACCCAGTTCAGAATGCATCCCGCTTCCAACAGACCTTCCTGCTATGGAAGGGCAGGAAGAGGAGGAAATGTCCAGCCCTGATGCCCAGAGACACTAAAAGGAAGCCCATAGGGCTTCCCTGGTGGCGCAGTGGTTGAGAGTCCGCCTGCCGATGCAGGGGACG
>NC_041224.1:153039990-153045465 GCF_002837175.3 Physeter macrocephalus
GACCCCACATGCCGCGGAGCGGCTGGGCCCGTGAGCCATGGCCGCTGAGCCTGCGCGTCCGGAGCCTGTGCTCCGCGGCGGGAGAGGCCACGGCAGGGAGAGGCCCGCGTAACGAAAAAAAAAAAAAAAAAGGGGAAGCCCATGGACCAGTCTTCAGTGGCACCTCTCTTGGGATGAGGCATTCCCACAGCCCTAGGATAATGCTATCCAGAGACAATGACCACTGATGCTCTGGAGACTCATCCCTTAGAATGCTGTCTGCTCAGCACTAACCAAGTGCCACAAGAGACCAGTGACAGACAGTATAGGGCATTGTCCCTGAGCACAAAGTACTCACAATCTCAATGCATAGATGAGACCCATGCAGAGAACCAAGTGAGATGGCAGCGTATAACGAAGTGAGTATATGACAACCGCAGGTCATAGCAGAATGAGCTCTTCAGACAGTCAAGTCACCGGTGTGGGCTGGAGTCATCGGGGTGGGTTCAAGGAGTAGATGAGCGGGATACGGGCTGAACCATGGAGGTTGGGTGGGAGTGGGACAGTAAGAAAGAAAGACAAAGAGCAAACCTGGGGGAACACCATTGGCTAACGCATGAGCCTGGACACATAGCCCCTCAGAACGAGAAGACATCCTGATGCTAACCCATCCAAATTCTCAGCCATCACAAAACCCTCCTGCAGTACCACGACCACCTAGGCTCTTAACTGGGTGCTGTCAGGGCACAACAGAAAGGAACCGAATGGAGAGACTCTGCAGCAGACCCAAATCTCTCTCTGTGCTGCCTCTCGTGATAGCGACATCTTTCTCCAAGGAGCCAGAATCCTAAGTCTTAAAATGTCTTGTTTTGGGGCTCAGGGGACAACCCTTCCCCCTGACCCTGTATCTCAGCAAAAATACCATCCCCACCCAGGGTGAAAGCTTTGCCCTGCAGGACAGGACGGAAGCAATCGACCTCCATCCTCGGCATCCCATATTCATGGAAATTGTTCATGCTCTGACCTGTAGCCCTGTGTGGGCTGTCAGCCGGGGAGACGGGGCTGATGATCCCCAGAAGTGCCCTTCAGGAATGAGCCCACAGCCATCTGCCTCTCCTCCAAGTAACTCGGGCCCTGGGAGAAATAAACAGCTGTTGTCACTGCAGTCCCAGAGAAGCATGAAATAGGGAGGGAGCAAGGAGGGGGCGGGGGGGGCAGCACCTTTCAGAGCGAAAGGCGCTCCCTGCGTTTGAAGGTTATCAGTGTGGCTATAATCAGGCTGTTAGCCAAATGCAGGTGGAGAATGAAGTCGTTTTGAAATTGCTTTCTAGAGAAAGCGGAGCCTGTGTTGGTTTGATCTATGCATACGATCTCTTTCAAGTAGCTCTTCAGCTTCTTACACATCCAAGAAGCTAGGACTCGGGTCCCCTGCTAACCACAGTCAGAACTGTACACTTCTCTGACCCTCAAAAGGGATCAGGGTCTGCCAGCCAGACCCCTGCCCTCTACCTCTTCCACCTGCCCTGTGAGAGCAAGTCCAAGCCACGAGGCCCTTCTCATGTGCCCAGTCAGGGCCCAGAGACCCTGTGGGCTCACAAGTACTTCTTTTCAGGTCACAGGCAGGTGGTCTCCTTCTGTGGGCAATGTCCTGTGCCCAGGATGGCCAGCCCAGCCCCTTCGGGCTTCCCGAGGGGACTCAACAGCAGCCTCATTTCTAGGGACGGTCTCCTGTTGAGAGAGGGGTCCTCAGCGTCCCCTGTAGATAAAGCCTCCTGCCCAGGCCCTCTTCTTCTCAGGCTGCAGGAAGAGGACGGGGTGTCCCCACCTGCTCCTCCTTGAGGGTCCTTCTCTTCGTTCACAGCGCCCTCAGCCATCCATTTCTCCTAGTCTAAAGTTTGAGGCTCCTTTTCCCCGTCGTCCTCCTCCACAGACAATCAGTTCCAAACTCCATCCTTACATCTCTCAGCCCAGCCACTCTCCTAATCCCCACTTCCACTCCGGTTGCTTCTGGTTCCTGCCACCGCAGCCCACCCGGGTCGTCTGTATGCAGTTCTGTCTCTCTCCAAGCCATTGTCCACACTGCAGCCAGAATCATCTCCCAGAAATTTCAGGTCTGACCCTCCAACACCTCTGATCAATGTTCCATAGCTCTCGTCCTTAGGATGTTGTCCAAACGCCTGATCTGACTCTTTCTACCTCCGTGGCCTATGCTGCAGCCATATTGCAAATGCTCACAATGTCCTAATAGGTCTGCTTTCTCTCACTAGCAGCCTTCGCACAGGCTGCCGCCTCTGCCTGGAGTGCTTTCTCTTCTCCTCCCTACTCGGCTAAATCCTATTCTTCCTTCAGAGCTTGGCTCAGGTTTCCCCCCTCTCCAGGAGTCTTCTCTGATTCCTCTTTCCCCCAAGTTTGGGATAGAGGTCCCTTTTATATGGACTTGTTACAGTAGATGATGAGCACATCTCCCTCCCCTGCCTGTCTATGGGCTCCTTCAGGGCAAGGATGCTGTTGTAGTCAATTTTGTATCCCTTATGCCTCTTACAGCACGTACCACTTAAAAAAGCATTTCAAAAGCATCAAATGGTGGCATTCATAAAATAAAATAATGGAAGAGGTTGAAAATCATTCAGTGATCCCAAGGGCCAATAGCTTGGGGTGAGTGTAGTTGGAGATTAAGATGGGAGAATCACACATGCAAATCACATGTGCAGAACTACGAATGTTTCAACTTCAGCTCAAAGTCTCCCCTCACTTTTGATGGGTGCATTTTCCCTAGACGCATCCAATCAAATGTGTTGACTCTTGGTTCTGTGAGCCTTATCATTGACCAAAGAATAACGTTTGGTAATTAGCACATAGTGTAGGCTGACTAGTGTGGGATGAATGACTCAGCCGTGACACCAGGACTGGGAGCATAACCATAGCCTCCACCCAACATAGTCCCCTTCCCATGGGAACTCTGATGTGCCGCCATGTGCTTTTCAACCCTGGGTTGGGTAAAATAACCTTTGACACAGTTGTCCACTCTTATCCAAGTGGGCTGATGGGAGTGATGCAAGAACACAGTCTTCTGAGCTGGTATTCGCTGGTTTCATGAACAAGTGAAGGCAAATGAGTTACACCCTGACTCACAAAGTAGAAACTACTCTGTCTAGCTCAGCCTTTTTCTTGAGCCAGTTTTTCTGTTAATCCTCCTTGGTGCCCCCAGGCCTCCCCAGGTCTCTTTCACAAGCTGGCAGATGTTTTCAACACAATGCTGGCAAAATGACATACAGATGGTCACCCATATGGTGCCAGTTTGGATCTGACTCCTGGAGAAAATTCTGGAAGCCCACTCAGCTATGAAGGACACCCACCAGCTTCCTGCACTGGGTCCAAAGCTCACTGCTCATGCGGACACAGGTGGGAAGCAGGTGCTTCACATAAATGGACTACCCTCTGCTAATCACCACCAATCAAGCCAGTGGTGCAGGAGAAAACAAAATGAGACAGAATCATCATCCAAGAGGTGAAATGAACTGGTGGCCAAGGAGGCAGGGGATGAGTCTGGATTCCCATAACATAAATGGTCATATGTCAGGCAGGCTTTGCTTCAGAGCAGGCCAGAAACTTGGAGACAGAATGTGGGGATCTTCAGATTTAATTCCAGTTGATGCAGTATCTAGGGGTGTTCAATGTATCACGTTCAAGCTAATCAGCGTCCACAACTGCCAAAAACAGACTCAATCAGCCAATCATTCAATGTTTATTGACTATCCAATACGTGCCAGGCATTTATTGAATGCCTACCACGTGCCAGGCACTATTCTGAGTCTGGGGACAGTATGGTAAACAATTACCATAAGGGCCATGCTTTTTAGAGACTTACATTCCAGTCAGAGGAAGACAGAAAGACAAACAAGTGAGAAAATGTTAGATAAGTAATAAAGGCGATGTGATAGAGGATAAATGGTGGCTACTTTAGATTGGATGACTAAGGGAGTCCTCTCTGAAAAGCTGACATTTGAAACTATAGTCTGAATGAGAAGGAGGAACCAACTAACTGCACAGGCATCAAGGAAATAGCTAGTGCGAAGGCTCAAGGTGAGACAGGTTGATGCCCAAAGACAGTTGGAATAGTAGTATCCTGACAATGGGTGATCCTACAGAAAGTAAAACTCTGGCTGACAGTGGAAGGGTCCAGAAACTGATATAGGCCTGTGTTGAAAACATCACCACTCGGAGTAGGCTTGGCATTGGATCATGGAGATAGGGAGGAAAGCCAGGTCTTGGGGCATTGGGTCGAGGCTACAAAGGAAGGAGGCAAGTACAGGAGAGGCTAGAGCTGAGGTATGTCTGAAGGATGGGATTGAACCAAGCCCAGGGTCAGAATCTAGGGAAGCAGGGCTGAAAGCCAGAATAATTCAATGGATCAGGAATTCAGGATGCAGTCATGAGCCACATGTGAAGCCAAATAGGAAGAAACCCAAAGATCATGGCACTTCCATTTCCAGGAAATTTGGTATATGCCTCCTGTTGGGAGGTATCAGTCCAAGACTTTAACTAACCCCGGAACACTACTGATTCTCAAATCTATACTTGGCAATGTGCACATTTCTTGTGAAATGTAGTCCCAACTTCCTGAAAGTCTCAGGAAGTTCAAGCTCAACTTTTCCAAAGTTAAACTCATGAAGTCCCTCCTATCCCCTTCAAATCACCTCCTCTTTTTGAAGTCCACATCCCATTGAATGACGTCCGCATCTACACTGCTCACAACCAGGGAGCCTGGACATCATCCATTGCAGGTTTTGCATTTTCCATGAAGCAGACTCTTAGATGAAGATTAGCATAAGGAGATGTACTAGAAAGAGCTCTTGTGATATCCACCTGTGTAAGGGAAAGGAGAAAAGCAGGATTAGAAAAAAGAAGATGTTGAGCTACAGTGAAGTCTCAACCAAGGTTTCAGCCAACCCCTCAGGGAGCTCTGATGCTGGGAAGGCCCTCAGAGTTGTCTCAAGGTGGGTCTGAGTTGTCGCTTCTGTACCCTAACGTTGACCTGTCATTGGATGCAGGATATCTAGGAAAGCAAAGTGAACTTGGACAAGGCAAACTGTCTTCAACTGAGGGCAGTTCTCCCAACAGCTGGAGGAATAAGTCCTTCAGTCCTGAAGGGGTCAGGGTGATACTTCAAAGCATCTACTTCTTCTCTCTTTTGCCTCATCGCCACCATCCCATTAAAGGTGAGACGTGTCCTGGGGGTCTACCTTCTATACATCTCTCCCACCCATCCTCTTCTCTCCTTCCACCTTGCCACTAATCCAAGTCTCAAAATTTCTCACCTGGACTAGGTCTTCTATCTGCTCTCCCTGGCCCTTTCCGGTCTGTACTCCACACGGTTGCCACATGACTGTCCTATGTTTCTGAGACAAATCTGAGCCTGTTACTCCACAGTTTAAAACTCTTGGGCTTCCCTGGTGGCGCAGTGGTTGAGAGTCCGCCTGCCGATGCAGGGGCCAC
>NC_041224.1:153045592-153078578 GCF_002837175.3 Physeter macrocephalus
GATCCCACATGCCGCGGAGCGGCTGGGCCCGTGAGCCATGGCCGCTGAGCCTGCGTGTCCGGAGCCTGTGCTCCGCAACGGGAGAGGCCACAGCAGTGAGAGGCCCGCGTACCACACACACAAAAAAAAACCTCTTCAGCAGCTATCTTCAGAATACAATCTGAGTTCTCTACAGGATGAAATCTGAATTTCAGATCACAGAATGCAAGATCCTTCAGGACCTGGCCCCTGTTGACGCCTCTGTCCTCCTCTTTCCCCACCCCCGACACCTGGACATTATCTTCAGCCTTTCTTCATGACTTAGTGTTCCTAAGTGTCCCTTTGGACATCTGACTCTTTGGTCAGGAAAGACTTTCCAATCTCCACCTCTTTGACCTTTAGGACTCATTGCAGGGCTCACTCTATCCTGAAATAATATGCCCATAACCAACCATCCACAGTCCCCTGCCCCACCCTCAGGTCATCTTGGTCTTCCCTTTACCCCAGCGTTCACAGCTCTCTCATAATGACCTGATGCCTTGCCCCCCTTCCCTGTGACACACTGAGACCCTTAAGAATAAAGACTGTATCATATTCTTTCTACTATCCCCCACTACTGCCACAGTATGTGGCACATAATAGGCACTCAATAAATATCTGATGAATGAATCAAGTGGTCAACCAATGAGACTAAGAGAATAAGTTAGTAATGTTGTCTATTTTACACCAAAACAAGATGCCGTAAGGGGTTTATCCACCCTACGGGGATATGATAGCCACAAGGAATGGACAGATTGAATCCTCATTCCAGGGCAACGGCTTCCAGACAGTGTTGGAACCCTGTGCAGCCATGATGGCCCGTTATCCCTGAGCATGGGTTTAGCATAAACTGTGGGTCAGCAGTGTCTGTGTTTCTGGTAAGCTGGTGAGCTGTGTTCATGAGAGACCCACTGTGGCTCACCTAACACCCACGCCAAACCCCTTCTCCCATGCCTTCCTGCACTGCAGAGACTGAGAGCTGAAAACCACATCCATTTCTAGAGCTCACGTGACCTACTTTCCACCAGATATTCAGAAAATGGAAGTGAGCAATGTGAGGTGGCAGCCATGTGCTGGGAGATCAGAACTAGGTGGCAGAGGTGCTGGGTGTTTTGGAAAAGCCGTGGTGGAAGTCCTACTCCCTGGTCCCTTCCACGGAGATTAAAAAAAAAAAAGTGTGTCCAAGTGGGCCCAGCAGTGGGTTTCTGCTCCAACGGTCATTGGGTGTTTCTCCTGGGTGGTTTCCTGACTCTTTGGTAAAACTGACGCCACACCTTGTAATACATCCCTTTATCCTTAAACTAGCAACTGAACAATACACCCAGTCACAAGGAAGCCTGCGGATTTTCCTTGGCAAGCATTCATCCTGGGGGGAGAAGCAGCGATGTGATAAACTTAACCCAGCAAGAAAACCTCTGTCATCAAAACCAAGACTCCTATCTGAATCCCATTAAGAACGAAACTGTCAGTAAAAATAGAAAGAACTGTCCACTAAAACCATGTAAACCACTGAGGCATAGTCAGCCCAGCTTGGCTACCCTCCAGCAGAGAAGAAAGATGGATGCTATACCCCACTTGGCTTCAAATTATTCTGCAGCTCTGCCATCCCAAAGGCTCCAAAGGTTTCCACTGGAGGGGGGGCGTCATCCCCCACCAAGAGATGGCAGTGCCCCATCCGATGTCCAGTGGGAGGCTCATTTGTGAGCTCAGAGGCAGCGCTCCCTGGGAACTCCCGGGGGTATTTGGACAGGGGAACATGCTGGGGTGCAGAGGTGAGACAGTACCTGGGGACCCCCATAATATTGGGGGAACTCTTATCTGTGAGACCCTGTGAGATTCCCCCCTGGGAGTTCCTAGAGATACTTGGGGAAGACTTGTTTGTGAACTGATGTATGGGGGTTTCCCAGGGGCTCTCATAAATGTCATCAAGGGGTCTCTCATCTGTAAGCATGTGTGGGATGTGCCCTAGGGATTCCCAGAAAGACCTGGGAGGGCCTTTCATTCCTGAGCTCATGGGACACATCCCCGGGGACTCCCACCTCTACGTGGGGGAACTATTGTAAGAATATGTGAGGCACTCCTGGGCTCCAAAAATTCAGGGGGCCCTTCCCAGGGGTTAGGCACTCTGCATGGTCAGTTTGAGGCAGGATCCAGTGAAATTTGAGAATTTTGACCCATGTGACCTTTTTACCCACAGGCCTGGGAGCATTTTGACATTCATTTTGATTACTGAGAACAGAACCCCTTCCCTCTCTTCCTGGGGGACAAACTTATTATTTAGGTCTGGCAATTCTTTTGTTGAGGTTACTATCAAAACTTGCTGGCCTGGGAGCCATTTTGACCCTGTCTGGTGACCTTGCATATCACTGTTGTGCTCCATTAGGCAAAAAGTTACAATTTAACTCTCAGAAGGCAAGCTTTTGTGCCGCCTTTTTTGGGACTATGTTGCCCTCTTACTATTTACAGAAATAAACGCAAGCTTTCACAAACTAGTTGGCCTGTGTGAAGGAAGGAGTGTGCAGGGTCCCTGGGAGTCCCGGGTGCCCCATGGAGCCAGCGCCCAGCTCTCTGGTCGACTGCCAGCGCACTTCTCTCCTCCCCTGACTCCAATGCCGAACACTCATCCCCTGCAAGTTCTTTGCTGAGCTGGGAAACGTGACTCAGAAACACATCTGAGAACAAACGAGACGAACAAACAATTCACACTGGAGGAAAACCAAATGACTACTAAACACTCGGAAAGGTATCCAACTACACTAAAAATTTAAGAAATGCAGCTTAAAACCAGCCACCATTACCACTCATTAAATTAGCAAAAAAAAAAAAAAATCAAATAAGGATACCCAGAGCTGGCAGCAGTGGTATAAAGCGTGGTTTTCACCTGCCACTTGTGGCGCTTTAAATTGGTGCAAACTTTTGGGAAGCAGTTTGGCAGTGGATATCAAAAGCCGTTAATGTGCTCTAACTTTTGACCTTGTTACTCTGCTTCTAGGAATCTATCCTAAGGAGAAACCAGATTTCTGTAAAAGGATACATATTAGAGTAATCACAAAAGAAAAGCTGAAACAGAAATGTCCAATAAAAAGAGAACTATTTAATAAATAATGATACATTCATATGGCAGAATATTAACAAATAATAAGTATGTTTTCCAACAAAGTAATTGCATGAAAAATTGCTTACAATATTAAGTTGGGAAAACACAGGGTTCAAAACCACATGGGACTATCTCACAAAAGGCTTGACTCCAAAAAAAAATCTTAGAACTAAATAAGACAATAATCCAATTAAAAAGTGGGCAAAAGGTTTGAAGATACTTCACAAAGGAAGTTATGCAAATGGCCAATAAGCACATGAAAAGATGCTCAACATCAGTAATCATCAGAGAAATGCAAATTAAACCAGTGAGACACTACTACACACCCACTAGGATGTCTAACATTAAAAATATGCATAATACTAAGTACACTGTAAAGACGTGGAGCAACTGGAAATCTCATTTATTACTGGTAGGAGTTAAAAATAGTCCAGCTTTGGAGAGCAGTTTGTCAGATTCTCATAAAGTTAAACATACTCTTACCACATAACCTAGCAATCCCACTACTAGGTATTTAACCAAGAGAAATAAAAGTATATGTCCACAAAAAACACTTGAACAGGAACACTCATCATCACTTCATCAGAACTGACAACAATCCAAATGTTCACCAATAGGTGAATGGATAAACAAATTGTGGCATTTACGTATAATGGAATATTACTCAGCAATAAAAAGAACACAGTATTGATATGTACAACAACCTGCAAAAATCTCACAAACATTACACCAAGAAAAAGAAGCCAGACACAAAAGTGTACTACTGTACGTTCCATTTATATAAAACCATAAGACAAGCAAAAATAGTAGTTACTTGGGGCTGGGTAAGGAAGAGGATGTAAGGATTGAGTGGGAAGGGACACAAAGGATTTTTTGGAAATGGAAATGTTCTATATCTTGACTGTGAAGCATTTGTTAAAACTCAATGAACTAGGGCTTCCCTGGTGGCGCAGTGGTTGAGAGTCTGCCTGCCGATTCAGGGGACACAAGTTAGTGCCCCGGTCCGGGAAGATCCCACATGCCGCAGAGCGGCTAGGCCCACGAGCCATGGCCACTGGGCCTGCGCGTCTGGAGCCTGTGCTCCGCAGCGGGAGAGGACACAACAATGAGAGGCCCACATACCGCAAAAAAAGAAAAAAAACAACTCAATGAACTATATGCTTAAAAGACATGCATTTTGTTTCATTTAACTGTATCTCAGTGAAGTTTTTTTGTTTAAAAAAAATGTAAGTAGAGGGCTTCCCTGGTGGTGCAGTGGATGAGAGTCCGCCTGCTGATGCAGGGGACACGGGTTTGTGCCCCGGTCCAGGAGGATCCCACATGCCACGGAGCGGCTGGGCCCGTGAGCCATGGCTGCTGGGCCTGCGCGTTCGGAGCCTGTGCTCCGCAGCAGGAGAGGCGACAGCAGTGAGAGGTCCGCGTACCGCAAAAAAAAAAAAAAAAAAAAAATGTAAGTAGAGACTTCCAGTAAAAAAAAAAAGGCACATTAACTACATGCACTCTTTCCAAGTCCCCACTAAATGACAGTAAAGAAAAAAGAGCAAGTAAGGGTCCCAATTTCAAAAAGATGTGGTCAAGTTGGAAATCTGATGGAGGAGTGGTAACTGACCCAGCAGGGTGATGTGTCCCTCAACCTACAGCACATTCACTGGTTGATTTGGCCAAAGGAAGAAGGATGGGGACTCAGAAATGCCAGGTGTGAATAAGGGCAGGAATGAAGCAAGGGGGTTACTGCAGAAGAATTAACTGAATATCTGTAGGTGGAACAGTCTGTTCTCATACCCCACCATGCTGTGGCACAGAAAGCAATCAAGTGCCCCCATGCCACCCCCAATAAAACATCAGTATGTTCCACTCTTAAACACACACACACACACACACACACACACACACACACAGAAAGAGAGAGAGAGATCAATATAAAAAACGCAAAGAAAATTATAGGAACCCTCTAAGAAAGTAAATCAAAATTTTAAAAAACAGGAAAGATAAGGAAATCAAGGCTCATTTGAGAAACTCCATATCCAAATGTTAGGAGTTCCAGGGAGAACGGAGAAAATGAAGAGAAGAAATGATCATAGAAATAATACAAGAAAAACTTCCAGAACTGAAGGACATGAACCTATAGAATAAAAGGACCCAAAATGCCTAGCACAATGACTGAAAAGTGACCTGTACTTGGAACATTATTGTAAATTTTCAGAATACTATGCCTGAAGAGAAAATGCTAAAAGCTTCCAGGTAGTAAAAAAAAAAAAGTCTTCTGCAAAGGAATCAGAATCAGGCTGGCCTCTGACTTCTCACCAGCACTGTAGGTAATGATTTCAATGTTCTGAGAGTAAATTACCTGAACCTAGAATTCTATACCTGACACAATAATCAATCTGGCATTACGGTAGAATAGTCAAGGACTCAAAAAATGTACCGCCTTCACACCAAGTTTTTGGAAGTTACTTGATGTATTGTACCCAAACAGAAGCCTAAATAAAGGAAAGCATGCAATCCATGAAAAAGAGGAACCACGCCAGGAAAAGAGTGTCAGGAAGCCTCAGCTGGGTCCGTGCAGTAGGCTCAGGGGCAGTCAGTCTAGACTGGAGCAGGATAGAGGCCCCAGGATGAGAGAGAGCTTCCAGAACAGCAAACTTCCAAAACAGCAAACTTTAGATTACCCGATTGGATGGAAAAGTGGGGGTGAGATAGAGAACTTGGTAAAGACAAAGAAAATTGACAACAAAAACGTAGGCAAAACAGAGAGCTGTCCAAGCAGCAAATGTACCCTTGGAGCACTGCTTGGCTCTGCAGGGAACCGCAGTGACATAGCCTCAATGCCTTACACACTGTTTACTGATTCTTACTTTTCCAGATGAACTTATAGGAAAGATGGAAAACTTAATTGTTGTGGACCACCATGTACATGTTGACATGGGAAAAGCCAAAGTACTGTAGACAGAAGTTGATCTATGGAATATGTGGAGGAGAGCTGAAAAAGGGGTGTGTGTGTGTGTGTTGTGTGTTTGGTGGGGGGCGGGGCATGGGGTTAATATCCTCCCTGTAGAAAGTGAAGGGTCAAAATAACTGTATACGGTTGATAGAAAATGATTAAAAAGATATGTTTGTTGCTTACAGTAAAAAGTAACCAACAGAGGAATTCCCACCATGCAGGAGACGAGGCCAGGGAGGCCACACCATGAGAGCAGGAAGTCTAGCAGATAATTTCTAACATTGATAAGCAGGAAACAGTGGTAGACCCATGTCAACTGGAGATACAGGCTGACATAACCACCAGAAGAAAATACCAGAAAGGCTAAAAGCAGCTGCCTCTGAGGATCAGGACTGGGGACAGATTTTCCTCCTGAGCTCTTCTACACTTGCCATTTTTATTTAACTATATTCACACATTACTTCACTAAAATTAAAAAAAAAAGAAACATTTAACTAAACTATACACAGCATATGGTTGCCAATTTTGTAAAACATATACAAATAAATTCATAGAAAAAAAAGACTTGAAGGAAATATAGTAGCTAAGTCTGGGTGGAAGTTTTATGATGTCATTTAACCTATTCTTTATACTTTTCCATCTTTCCAAATTTTCTATAATAAGCATCCATTATCTTTATAAACAGAAAAAAATGTTATATAAAGAATCAAAATGACATTTAGGGGCAACTTTTCAATGATATTGGAAATGAAGTGAAAGAAACAAATTTGCACATAAAAATGAATTTGATTATTTAAAACAATATGCATGAAAGTGGAAAGATTTAGGAAAATAATAAAGTAATTATCTTAGTGGTGGAATATGGGTGATTTTTTTTTTCATCTTATCTTTCCTTTTTTTCCCAACATATTTTTTTCATAATAAGCATATTAAACCAGGTTTGGCTGGAGAAGTAAATTTGATCTCTTCCATTGGCTTCAGGCCAAAATAACTATGTAATGCCTCGGGGGTGGTGCTGACACTCTGAAGGCCCTCATACTTGTGGCATTAACAGAACTAAATGCAAATGAAGTTCTCTGGTGACTGCTTCTAATTGAGCTGATTGGCTTCAGTCACCCACCCAGCATTCATCCAGGGCTTACTGTGTCCTGTGACCTGCAGGAGGGGCTGAGTGGGTATTGCAAATGGAGGGGGTGCCTGATCTTGTGTGGCAGACCAGTTTGCAGAAGAGAATAAACACCCACAGGTGAAAACAAATGGAAAATGTGCCTAGAGCAACAACAAACAACAATCTAGCCTGAGGGATGGGTATCCTGTCCAGAACAGCACCACCTTGGAATCCTTGGTGTAATCCTAGATGGCAGGTTTCCTCTCCCCTCCTCCAACAGAGACTGTGCGAAGCCAGTTCCCCTCCTCCTCCCCAGCCCCAGGAGGTGAGCGTCCTGCAAATATCCAAGATAAGGATGAATAGCAACAAACACCTGGAATTCTTCACCATCCAACCACACTTGACTCCAGGAGAGGTAGGCTTACTCAGTCTTCCCATGGAGAAACCAAGAAGCCAAAAAGAAGAAGGAAAATCAAGAGTAACCAGAGCTCTCTCTGAAAATGCTCTCCAAGGGAAGGCTGAGAGGTTACCAGTGTGTTCTCTGGCCAAGTGTGTCCACAAGACTTTCTGATGATGTAAGCCACATTTATTGGCTCCCAAGAGACTGTCAACAAAAAGAAATGCATGGCCTGGACAGGGATGCCTAGTATCTATATTTCAAGCCTCAGAAGTCCCTTGGCTGTCTCTGTCTCCACCTGCAATTGCATTAAGACCAAAGTAAATATAAAAAGATGTTAAAAAGAAAGTTTTGCCTAAGGCACCATGACACAATGGACATGACATTCCAATTTGGTGCCAAAAGAGGACTCACAGTTTTAAGGGAAGATCCAAAAATTCGTTATGGAACTCAAATTTCTCACCTACACCCATATTGAGGGCATAAAATGCTCTGGCTTTTAGAGATCAAGGGAGAGGATTTGTAGAGAAGATTAATTTAGAAAAAAAAATTATTGATTTGCTGTGAACCTCACCCCTTCCAAGAGGGAGGGCGAGAGGGGCCTGTTCCTTATCTCAAATCTAGTGAAAGGGGCTTCAGGGGGACCATTGAGAAAGCTTGGTAAGTGTCCCCTGTGACTGGGGGGACAGAGTGGACCCATGTTGGATTCCTGCCCAGAAATCTAAAAGGCAGAGAGACAGACAGCTCTAAAAGGCAGCTTTCTGGCCGCTCCCACCGTAGATGGAAGGAGATACTTCTGCAGCTTTGGGACTCACCTACGAACTCCCAGAGTGTGTCTGGGCAGGGGCACCTGAAAGCTTCCCTTGGACCAGATGTGAGCCAGTGGTGCTAGAGAGAGTAGGTGTGGTCACCTTGGACCCTGTCCAAGAGGGGCTTCCTCAGGGGTGAACAGTCCTCAGCAGAGAGAAGCTGAAATGATCTCCAGGTCCTATGACCTGTGAGAAGAGTTTTGTGATGAGCTGGAGGAGAGTGACCACCCTGGGCAAGAGAGCTGCAGGGAACAGTCCCAGTGATGGAGAGCTTCCTATGGACCAACCACACCCAAGAAAGAATATCAACCTTCCCTACTGCCAGTCAAGCAAGAGCACCCAAGCCCCCTCCTCTCTTTTCCCCTGCCTGCTCTAATTCAGGACCTTAATTCCAATTGCAGAGTTAGAAGAGGAGGAACTGAGAAAGAAAGAAGAGACCCTCTGTCCCCACCCCTTCACCACCCACAGGCTTCCCGCCTGTAGTAGCCCTAGCTATTGGGTTGTGGAGTATTACATGGGCCTGGGCATTCTAATTTCTGGGTTGAGACAGTGTCTGGTGACTTAGCATGACTGCAGGACTTTTTATTATCTAAGAGGGAGCAGAAAAGTCATGGAGCTGGCATGAGTTCTCCTGAGGGGTAAGGGAAGAACTTTCCTCCATGAGTACATTTGAAAAGGACAATGAAAATGAAAATAACATTGTTTTATACTTACATCTCAGGGATCTCGATTGTTCAAAGCCTATCACTCTCTCTGCCATGGACTCCATGGCTTCTCCAAAACCAAAGATCGCCCCTCCTTATAGCTGAACTCAGTTCCAATCCTTTATATACAGCAAGGGCTGGCTAATAAAAATACTCAAAGGGACAGAAGAGGAGGTCCCAGAGACAGTAAGGAGGATTGTGAATGTGGGAAACCCTGCAAAGGAAGGTGTAAGGCTGTTGGAGCAGCCATTACTGTTCTTAGGACCTGGATATTCTGTAGTACTAAGACAGGAGGTCCAGAAAGTTCTACCAGCTCTACCAGCAGCACCAAAAGGAAATAACCATGGATAGAATTACAGTTTGGGGGTAAGGGGGAAGAAGAAAAGAATGAAACTAGTATTTTGGTTAGCACTTTACACACATCAGTACTTTTACACACGTCATCTCATTTAATTTTTCCACTGTCATGCAAAGTAATACCATCATCTCCATTTTGCAGAGGAGACACTGGGAATCCAGAAATTAAGTGGCTTGCTCTTGGTCATTGTCTGTTTGTAGAGCCCATCTACCTTCCACCATAACAGGCTGCCTCTCATATTGTTAAATATTTAGACAGTGACTCTAACGGGCATTGTAATGCAAAGGGCTATGGGACGCTTGGCTGATGGCTCTATGAGTGATGCCAGAAAACCAATTTTCTACCAGGACAAGGTAGGCCAAGCCCCAGAATCCAGGCCCCTGCTAAAGCACTCCTTCCCACAGCCCTTTGCTGAGAGAAGCAGATCCTGGACTCCCTGACCCTCATCCCCAACCACTATGTTGACTGACCCAAGGGTCAGAGGCCTATGAAGGGATCTTATATTAGTCAGGGTTCTCCGGAGAGACAGAACAAATTGAGATTAGACATAGATATAGACATATTTAGAGAGAGAGAGAGATTTATTATAAGAAATTGGCTCATGCAATTATGGAGGCTGAGAAAGCCCAAGATCTGCAGTCAGCAAGCTGGATACCCAGGAGGGTTGGTGGTATAGTTCCAGTCTGAGCCCAAAGGCTTGAGGCCCAGGAGAGCCAATGGTATAAGTTCCAGTCCAAGGTCAGGAAAAGACCAATGTCCCAGCTTAAGGAGTCAGGCAGGCAAAGTTTCTTACTTAGTCAGCCTTTTTGTGCTATTCAGGTCTTCAACTGATTAGATGAGGCCCACCCACATTAGAGAGGGCAATCTCCTTTACTCCGTCTACCCATTCAAATGTTAATCTCATCCAAAGACACCAACACAGGCCCACTCAGAATGTTCTCCCAAAGTCTGGACACCCTTGGCTCAGTCAAGTTGACACGTAAAATCGACCATCATATGTCTGAAACAAAATTTCTATCCAAACAGGGACAATGGGGATTAACCAGCTCAACTGGATTCTCTCCAATACAGGGCAAGTCAAGACCCAGGTGTGAGAGTAGAAGCCAAAAGGTACACCCAGAAAAGCTTCCATGCAGGTGCAGAGTAAGCGGAAACCAGAGAAAGGAGAAGTTATAACAGGAGAAAAGGGCTGTGAACAGGGGCTGAGTTGGTTGGTTAGCAATGGCAGGAGCAGCTGCAGGAAGTGGAAACAGGAGTTGGGTCTCCAAAATGGCAAAAGCACAAGAATTCTTGCTGCTGAGGAGAGCCTACGCTATCCAGTCCTTAAGGCCCAGCAGAGCCTGCCTGTTCCTGAGCCATATTCCAATACCCAGGAAGCCTAACGACTTAGCTGTTCTTGCCTTCCTATGAGATACCTGTCTTCCTTCAAAACAAGCATCAGCCAATTATGGTCCGTGGGTCAAATCCAGCCTGCCACCTGTAGCAGTAAATAAAGTTTTATTGCAACACAGCCACACCCATTCGATTACAATATTTTCGGTTTTGTTTTTTTTTTTTTTTGCGGTACGCGGGCCTCTCACTGTTGTGGCCTCTCCCGTTGCGGAGCACAGGCTCCGGACGCGAAGGCTCAACAGCCATGGCTCACGGGCCCAGCCGCTCCGCGGCATGTGGGATCTTCCCGGACTGGGGCACGAACCCGTGTCCCCTGCCTCGGCAGGCGGACTCTTAATCACTGCGCCACCAGGGAAGCCCCTGATTACAATATTTTCTATGGCTGCTTTCACACCACAACGACAAATCTGAGTGGTTGTGACAGAGACCATATAACTCATAAAGACTGAAATATTTACCCCCTGGTGCTTTCCATAAAAAGTTTGCCTTCAGGTGACACTTATCATTGAGCTCTTTCTATATGCCAGATGCTGTTCTCAATGCTTTACTTGAAAATCTCACTTAGCTCCCACAAAGCCCCTGTGAGATTAATCCAGTCCACCCACTAACGGCGTTTTACAGATGAGGAAACAAAGACTTCAAAAGGTTAAGTAACGATTTGCTCCAGGTCAGACGTAGTAATGGAGAATTCGAACCCCACAACCTGATTCTGGAGTCTGTTCTTTTAACCACTGAAGCTACACTGCCATCCTGCAACTGTTTATTCCACGTATCTTCATAGTAAATTCCTTCTTAGAAGACAAGCATTTTTATGCCAGAAACATTAAAAAAAAAAAAAAAAAGATGGTTCTGAAAGGATTTCTTTTTGTACGTTTTTACCCAGTGCAGCAGCGTCCAGTGTAGGCTGATGGGTAGAACTGCCAAGCTCAGCTGTGACTGCGGTGAGTGACTTGCTGACACTCTGGTCCCCGTGATCTGGACAGACCTGCGCAGAGTGTAGCGGACAGTCATGGAGACACCTCAGAGGCTGTGATCACCAGTAGGAATGATCTTCTACTGTGTCAAGATAAGCCGAGGGGCCGCTACTCACACTCAAGAGTGTAACACAGACATCTGGGAAGGTATGAGATGCCCCTCCAGCACCACCACTGGCAGAGAAAGAGCTAGCCGCCAAGACCTGATCGAAGCAGGAAAAAATTAAGCAACTCGTGAGTTGTTCTTGGTTTCTGCTTCTCCTCACAAAATTTAACAGTCTGGGACTTATTATTGCTTTAAGGAGGGTAAGCAGGGATGTAAAAATATTTTACAGCAGTTACGTACCCATCAGTCAGAAGAGATGCTGGGCCATGGCAATGAGACAGGGTCCTGGAGACCCCCTGTGTGTCGGGTGTTACCCTTTGGTGACTGGGTTGTGCAGAGGTGGGCAAGGGCCCTGAGAGAGGAAGCAAGGACACTGGGTTGGGACACTTGGCAGGGGCGGGGGCAGCAGCCATTACCACCCGGTTGGAAGCATTTCCAATTTTGACCCACAATATGGCCTGACCTGTACACCTTAGCTGAATGTCAGCTTGGAGTGGAAATAGTCCTAGACTTTAACCCTAGAGATCAATTTAATTAGTGTTTGCCAAACATTCCTGATCATATGAATCACCTCATGTGCTGGTTAAAAATGCAACTTTCTAGGCCTCATTGCTAGAGGAGCTAGAAGTCTGTATTTTTACATCCACCCTATAGCCGTTATGATCTGATACATTCAGGAGACAGTCAGTTAATCCAGTGTTTCCCAAATACGTCTGGTGATAAGGAACAAATTCCCCAGCCCACCCTACCTCTTCTGAAGGAGAACTTCCAGGAGAGGGCCCTGGGAAGCTGAGTCACCCAGGGACTTAATCTATAATCAAGGAACATGTTAATACTGGAGGTGGGACCAAGATCTAACCTTCCCGAGACAGTAGTTTGTCTCCCTACAAGCCCCCCAAATAGAGTGTGTTTATTAACCATCTAACAATTCTCAAAACAGGGCAGGATTTTTGTGAGGACAGCATCTGCGCCTTAATTTACAGAGGAGCCCAGAGCAAGTAAAGTGAACAATTCCAGTACAGTGGAGCAAAGATTCAAAGCAGGGTCCTCCGGCCCCCAGGTGTAGCCCTCCTCTTCCTCTTCCTCCACACCCCCTCCCCAGCAGGAGGTCTGCTGCATTCAGACACACCTGCAAGAAGCAAATACACTTCCCGTTAGTTATCGACTGTTAAGGAAACAAAAAGCCTAGGTCCAACTGTGCCCTTGGGCACACTCCTGACAGTTCTTCAGTTAGCTGATTGCTTCCCCCAGCCTTCTAGAAAGATCTTAACAAGTTCTATTTATAGTTGCCCCAGAGAGCTGATTCTCTCCTTCTTTGGGCTCCCGAGGCCCATATCGTTAGGCTATCATGGCTCTGATATTCTGAGTGTGGGCTGAGTGGAGACTGAAAAACTTTTTGCTGGTTACCCAAAAGCCTTGATAACATCACACCATCTTTCACCGGCTGCGTTAAGGGGAAACCACTTTCCTCCCTCTCCTGAGCTGCTTGCATATGTACGAGTTAATTGTCCAAACCTCAGTTTTGTTGAATTAATTGCCTCTTCAGCTGGCCTCTCCTCCTCTGGCCTAGAGTGGGAATATGAAGGAAAGTAAGGCAAGGGACACCTTCTCATGTGAGGGACGCTCACAGTGTGGGTACCACCACAGGGGGACTCCTGAAGGCCGGCCCCTTGGGCTTATTCTCCACCCACACATTTTCCCTTCCACCCTAAATCCTTCCAGTGCATCCAGGCACATTTCTGTGGTCAGTAGTCATGCTTGAAAGCCATCCAGAAATAGTGACTGAGTTGCCCATACTAGCCATATTTTCATAGTCTTTGCTAAGCATGATGTCTTCCATAAATGATTCATGGGGGAACTCTAAGTGCATTTTATTTTCTAATAACCATCTCTCTCTGCCAGTCCATTATAGGTGAACTATACGGAAGAGTAGTGAACGTTTATGAAAGATTACCCCCTGCGTGCCCAAAATGACCACACTGACCTTAGCAATATTAATCCCTGGCCCAATTTTGCTGAATATGTCATACATATCCTCAGCTCACTGGAACTATGGTTCAGTGTGTTTTTCCATCTGTATCAAACAACCTGTGTATATGGTTTAATCATGAGTGTAAATGTGCAGGCCGAAATCACAACCTTTGATCCTAGAATTAAAAGATGACATACACTGTCCAAAGGTCATCTAATGCATCCCCCTGCATCTCCAAAGACATTGCATAAATCATTCCAGACAAAGTCATATGCAACCACTTGTTTAAAAAAATTTTTAACCCCAGGAAGATGTCCAACCTTTTTCTGTAATCTGTTTTGTTGCTTAGCAGGTCTCATGAAGGTCCTCACACCATTGTGATGGATTTCTTCCTTTGTCTTTAGTGCAGATGGAGAACAGCCCACTGAAGAATAGGCTGATTTACCATCAGTAAATTATGAGATGGTGCCTGTGTTTACACTTTCATTCTCCATCAAGGCATCTGTTTATTTAATTGATGGCCTCTTGCCTTCTTTAAAGGTTACCCTGATATTTAGCTGGGTGTTGGGAGTGGCTGAGAAGTGATCAATTATACCTGCATTTACTCTCCTCCATCATCACTGCCATCATACAATCACAAACCCTTGCAGTCTAGACTCCATCCATCCATCCAGTGCTGCTTAGGTTGCTTGTCTCTGTGGAAAGTCACCACTGAACCAATAATTGCTAAATTTAATGATCTCTTCTTGGTTTTGATATGGCTTGAACTCTAAAACATTCATGTGAGGAGAACTTGAAGGAACCAGGATTATACAGCCTGGAGGAGAAGCCACTCAAGTGAACAACAGAATGCTGGCTTCAAGGATCTGATTTCCTTGGAATGCCCCTGTATTCGTTTTTCTATTCAATATTTCTATTTTCTATTCTATTTCCATTAGTTTTTCTATAGCTATGACAAACATAGTACCTTAAAACCACACAGATGTATTATCTTTGGGTTCTGAGGGTCAGAAGTCCTAACATCAAGGTGTCAGCAGGGCTGCATTCCTTTCTGGAGGCTCTATGAGAGAATCCACTCTCTTGCCTTTTCCAGTTTCTAGAGGCTGCCCACATTCCTTGACTCTTGGCCCCTTCCTCTATCCTCAAAGCCAGAATGGCTGGTTGAGTCTTTCTCATATCACATCACTTTGAAGCTGACTCTTCTGCCTCCTTTTTCTATCTTTTAAGGACCTTTGCAATTATATTAAGCCCATCTCTATTTTAAGGTCAGCTGATTAGCAACCTTAATTCCCTCTGCAATTTCTCTTTGTCATTGTAACATAACAGATTCTGAGAACTAGGACGTGGACCTCTTTGAGTTGCCATGATTCTGCCTGCTGCAGCCCCTAACTGGTAGGGTTGCCCAAGTTAACATCTTTTCCCCACCACTTGTTACCTTTGTTATTTTGAGTAACACAGTCTCTCCACATCTTAATTCTCTTCACTGTAAAATAGGCATGTTTCCTGCATTTCAGAAAGGTTGTTTTAGGGATCAAATATGGTAACGTATATGGAAGTACTTTTAAGCAGAACAGAGAAAATTTGGGTATTACATTTAGGTTTTGTTTGTCTCAGTCCTTTTTGTTTGTTTGTTTGTTTTTTGCGGTACGTGGGCCTCTCACTGTTGTTGCCTCTCCTGTTGTGGAGCACAGACTCCGGACGCGCAGGCTCAGCGGCCATGGCTCACGGGCCCAGCCGCTCCGCGGCATGTGGGATCTTCACGGACCGGGGCACGAACCTGTGTCCCCTGCATCTGCAGGCGGATTCTCAACCACTGCGCCACCAGGGAAGCCCCGCCTATTATTGAAGATACTGAATCCCCAGTCCCTACAGGGCTTCAAGCATTGGTCAATGGGCCAACTAGGACGTGGACCTCTTTGAGTTGCCATGATTCTGCCTGCTGCAGCCCTAACTGGTAGGGTCAGGGCCAGCAGATAGAAGTTACTGAGAGTGCAATTTCAGGCCAGTCCAAAAGTTCAGGAAATAAAGAACTTTTTAATAGTCAGGACTGCCTAGAGGCAGAATTGCCTATTATTGAAGATACTGAATCTCCAGTCCCTACAGGGCTTCAAGCATTGGTCAATGAGCCACTTCATCCTAAATAAGTGGTTACTACATGCCAAGCACTGCACTAAGCACTTGTCATACCTTACATCACCAATCTTCACAATAGTCCTACTACGTAGAAGTTACTGTTTTCGAGAAGATAAATCTGATGCTCAGAGAGACTCAGATGAGACTCCCAGCCCTGCCTGGTATTAACTACATGACCTTAGGCAAGTTATTTAACCTCACCAATCGTCAGACTCCCCATCTGTAAAATGGGTAGAATAATGGAACCCACTTGGAGGGATAGTCATGAGGATTAAATGTGATAATAATAGCATCTAATTCATTGGTTTGTTGAATCTTGTAGTAAATATGTTTAACCCAGTGCCTGTCTCATTGTAAAGGCTCAGCAGCTCTCACTATAATTCAGCACCTTACACTTAGTAGGATGTGGTAGACTCCTCGGGTGTCTGCCCAGCACCTGGAAACCTTCCCCCAGAGTCAGACTATGGGCCTCAGGCAGCCATGTTTCTCCTCCATGTCCCCGACCTCCTGGTCATGGCTGATCGGACCAGCAGTGATCACCTGACTCAAGCCAGACCAAAAGATGCTCTCTGCCAGCAATCTGGAATCTGATGCCTGACAGATACTTGACTCGGTCTCTGTGAGTTACTCTCCCTGGACTTGGTGTTGTGGGACGTTCATTCTCACGGAGGACCAGAGAATAATCGGTCTCAAGAAACAGGATTAAAGCCGTTAATTAAAAGATGACATACACTGTCCAAAGGTCATCTAATGCATCCCCCTGCATCTCCAAAGACATTGCATAAATCATTCCAGACAAAGTCATATGCAACCACTTGTTTAAAAAAATTTTTAACCCCAGGAAGATGTCCAACCTTTTTCTGTAATCTGTTTTGTTGCTTAGCAGGTCTCATGAAGGTCCTCACACCATTGTGATGGATTTCTTCCTTTGTCTTTAGTGCAGATGGAGAACAGCCCACTGAAGAATAGGCTGATTTACCATCAGTAAATTATGAGATGGTGCCTGTGTTTACACTTTCATTCTCCATCAAGGCATCTGTTTATTTAATTGATGGCCTCTTGCCTTCTTTAAAGGTTACCCTGATATTTAGCTGGGTGTTGGGAGTGGCTGAGAAGTGATCAATTATACCTGCATTTACTCTCCTCCATCATCACTGCCATCATACAATCACAAACCCTTGCAGTCTAGACTCCATCCATCCATCCAGTGCTGCTTAGGTTGCTTGTCTCTGTGGAAAGTCACCACTGAACTAATAATTGCTAAATTTAATGATCTCTTCTTGGTTTTGATATGGCTTGAACTCTAAAACATTCATGTGAGGAGAACTTGAAGGAACCAGGATTATACAGCCTGGAGGAGAAGCCACTCAAGTGAACAACAGAATGCTGGCTTCAAGGATCTGATTTCCTTGGAATGCCCCTGTATTCGTTTTTCTATTCAATATTTCTATTTTCTATTCTATTTCCATTAGTTTTTCTATAGCTATGACAAACATAGTACCTTAAAACCACACAGATGTATTATCTTTGGGTTCTGAGGGTCAGAAGTCCTAACATCAAGGTGTCAGCAGGGCTGCATTCCTTTCTGGAGGCTCTATGAGAGAATCCACTCTCTTGCCTTTTCCAGTTTCTAGAGGCTGCCCACATTCCTTGACTCTTGGCCCCTTCCTCTATCCTCAAAGCCAGAATGGCTGGTTGAGTCTTTCTCATATCACATCACTTTGAAGCTGACTCTTCTGCCTCCTTTTTCTATCTTTTAAGGACCTTTGCAATTATATTAAGCCCATCTCTATTTTAAGGTCAGCTGATTAGCAACCTTAATTCCCTCTGCAATTTCTCTTTGTCATTGTAACATAACAGATTCTGAGAACTAGGACGTGGACCTCTTTGAGTTGCCATGATTCTGCCTGCTGCAGCCCTAACTGGTAGGGTCAGGGCCAGCAGATAGAAGTTACTGAGAGTGCAATTTCAGGCCAGTCCAAAAGTTCAGGAAATAAAGAACTTTTTAATAGTCAGGACTGCCTAGAGGCAGAATTGCCTATTATTGAAGATACTGAATCTCCAGTCCCTACAGGGCTTCAAGCATTGGTCAATGAGCCACTTCATCCTAAATAAGTGGTTACTACATGCCAAGCACTGCACTAAGCACTTGTCATACCTTACATCACCAATCTTCACAATAGTCCTACTACGTAGAAGTTACTGTTTTCGAGAAGATAAATCTGATGCTCAGAGAGACTCAGATGAGACTCCCAGCCCTGCCTGGTATTAACTACATGACCTTAGGCAAGTTATTTAACCTCACCAATCGTCAGACTCCCCATCTGTAAAATGGGTAGAATAATGGAACCCACTTGGAGGGATAGTCATGAGGATTAAATGTGATAATAATAGCATCTAATTCATTGGTTTGTTGAATCTTGTAGTAAATATGTTTAACCCAGTGCCTGTCTCATTGTAAAGGCTCAGCAGCTCTCACTATAATTCAGCACCTTACACTTAGTAGGATGTGGTAGACTCCTCGGGTGTCTGCCCAGCACCTGGAAACCTTCCCCCAGAGTCAGACTATGGGCCTCAGGCAGCCATGTTTCTCCTCCATGTCCCCGACCTCCTGGTCATGGCTGATCGGACCAGCAGTGATCACCTGACTCAAGCCAGACCAAAAGATGCTCTCTGCCAGCAATCTGGAATCTGATGCCTGACAGATACTTGACTCGGTCTCTGTGAGTTACTCTCCCTGGACTTGGTGTTGTGGGACGTTCATTCTCACGGAGGACCAGAGAATAATCGGTCTCAAGAAACAGGATTAAAGCCGTTGCCCGGAAAGGAGCCAAGAGATGGAGGGACCAGACAGCTCGCCACACCTCTCTTCCCCTCCCCTTCTGAACCTGCCCCCTTGCCAATACTGTGTTCTTGAGATACCCATGTGTCTTCCTAATATGTTGCTCTATTTCAATGTAGTGGCCTTGAGTTGGTATGTGTGTTATTTACAACCAAAGAGCCTTAACACACAGATGTTCACAAACATTCGCAGACTGTTGGAGCTGAAAGGGACCTTCAACCCCTTTCTTTGTTTACCCATCCGGGCATCGTGGTGCAGAGAGGTTAGGAGGCTGACCCCAGGTAACACCGAACCAGAGGCAGAGCCAGGATCAGCACCTAGAACCTCCTGGCTGCCCGGGTTGAACTCTGCCCTCCACCTCTGGCTGCCTCCAAATCCTTTTTTTTTTCTTCAGCTCTAATGCCTAGGGTTTGAGAAGCTAACATGACTGGAAGCAGGGTAAAGCTGGAGACTGGGAAGGGTCCCAGGGTTTTAGAAGGAGTTCAAAGGAAATTTCACATTGGGAGAGCAAAAAACCTATTCAAGAAGCTAATTTTGATGCAGGATCTGAGCCTCTTCCAACAGCACCTGGGTCTGCCTGGATGATGCTGGAAAAGAGAGGAGCCAGGCATCGTTTGCATATATGCAAATGAGACCTTCCACAGCTGCCCAGAAGCCACCTCTGCTTGCAGCACCCAGCTCAGCGGCTGGGGCTGCTTTCATCTGTCTACTCAGCCTTGGAAGGTAGAGAGACGAGCTTGTCAGAGCTTCCCAAGCTGACAAGGACACAGAATCATCCCAGCACCCCTGGGCTGGAGGAGCATAGCGTCTAAACCTCCACAGTGTGAAACTGGGGCCTCCCTTCGGCCCCTGGCCCTCATCCCCCCACCCCTATTTCTCTGTTGGTCAGGAGCGGAAGGACCCAGGATTCTGGCGGGGTGTGGTGGGGAACATGCCCCTAGGCTTTGCTGGGGGGAGAGCCGCACTCCTTCTGGGGCTCAGACATTGCCCTTTCTCTGGACTCAGAAACCACCCAGGCCCATTGCTTCTCCTCTGCAAGGCCTTCCCTTGGGAACACAGGGAGAAGGAAGAGACCAGATAATTGGCCTGAGATTGGGAGGCCTGACCTGAGCCCCAGCTCGGCCATTGGATTCCCTGTCACCTGGAGCAAGGCTCAACCTCAGTTTCCCCTTCTATAAGGTGGGGGAGGGGGGCAAGGAGCTTAGAATCTGTGATCCTAGCCAAGGAGCTCCTTCCCCCACAAAAATGTAGATGGACTGCCAATCAGTCACAGCTCTGCTGCTCCGGCTGCCACAGCATTGGGGGAGATGGGGGTCCGTCAGCCTCTCCCCCACCTGTCCATCTCATGGAGCCCCCAGGTCTATCAGAGCACATTTTGAAAAACACTGGGGGCTTCCCTGGTGGTGCAGTGGTTGAGAATCCACCTGCCAGTGCAGGGGACATGGGTTCGAGCCCTGGTCCGGGAAGATCCCACATGCTACAGAGCAACTAAGCCCATGCACCACAACTACTGAGCCTGCGCTCTAGAGCCCACGAGCCACAACTATTGAGCCCGCAAGCCGCAACTACTGAAACCCGCACACCTAGAGCCCGTGCTCCGCAACAAGAGAAGCCCGCGCACCGCAACAAAGAGTAGCCCCCGCTCGCCGCAACTAGAGAAAGCCCACACGCAGCAACGAAGACCCAACACAGCCAAAAAAAGAAAAAAGAAAGAAAACCACTGGGCTGGCTGGTCCCTAAGGTCCCTCCCTGCTGCCCGAGTCTGTGATTTCAAAGCCAGTAAAGGCTGCCCGGCGAGTGCGGGGAAGAAAAGACAATGGGACTGAGGGGGTGAAGAGGATTTGAACTAACGGCAAGACCCAAGACCAGCCAGCCAGCCCTCAAGTTCATGTTTGTGGAACTGCCCTCAGGAAAATCCTGGTGAAGGCCCTCAGCCTCCATCCACGTCGGCCCTGGGAGGACTTCTGAGCCCAAGATGGCGGCAGAGGAGGGCTTGTCCGCCTCCTGTGCCCTCGGGGTCCTCTTCTCTTTCCCTGGCTGCCACACCCCCCCGCACACACACAGACACTCTCTCACTGCTGCCTTCAATCTCTCTCCCTTCCCTCCCCACTCGCCCAGCCCAGCCCAGTCCCTCCCTGGGAAAAAGCTTGAACAATACCTGGAGAAGGGGATCAGGTATCCTGGGGGGACTGGCCCCTACAAAACACACAGATGGTTAATCCCTGGGCAATTCTGGGCTTTCCTTTCTTCCCCTCCCCCCTCCCTCTCTCCTCTCTGTTTCCACTTCTGGGCCAGCTCCCAGCATCACTGTTCTCCCGACAGACATCCTTTTCAGAAGAAAAGGCAATTTGCCCCGGATGGCAGTTAACCGGCTGTGGGACCCAGTGAGTCACTGTCGCTCGCCAGGCCTCAGTTTCCTCATCTGGGAAATGAAGGGGCTGCATTGACAAGGGGTGTTTAAGCTCTGGGGATGCTACCCATCCCTTTGAGAACCTGAGGCAGACAGACGCCCACACGCAGTTTTATAGCCAAGTCGGAAGCCCATCCATGGACTGGAGAAAGGTTATCCAAGGGTCCTGTCCACACTCAGGTTCTGAGTCTCGGAGGCTGGGCCCAGCCCCCTGACACCACGCTAGCTACATCTCTCCTGCCCTGGGCTGCAGACCCCAAAGGATTCACAGGAGGACGGGGCCAGGCCAACCGGCCACCCACACTGGCCATTCCAGCTCCCTAGCCTCTCCTATCCCCACCCCTGGCAGGAGGTCTGCTCCTGTGCTCCTGGCACATTTTCCCCCCAACTCATCTGTAGCCCTCCCCCAGCCTGCAAAGGCTCCATGAAAGAGGAAGGGAGGAAAGGAAGGGAGGAGGAGGAGTGGGCTCCTCAGTAGACACAGGGCAGAGGGCAAAGGGCTGCAGCCTCCAGCTCCTCCTTCTCAACCCCAACCCCCCTGGCTTGGGCACACCTGCTCACACACCCTTGGTATCTGCCCTTGGCCCAGGAGGTCTGTCCTCCTGCAGTCAACTAACAGGGCCCTGGTTGGAGAGCCAGGGCCCTCCCTCGGCCCCTCCTCAAATCCAGCCTGCTCAGCGCAGTTCACAACACCCCCTGCTTGTGACCCTTTAGAAGCTCTCCATCGAAGCTCCCACAGTTCCGTTCCCTCACTGAAGACTTTCTAGGTCAGACTGCAGCCCCAGGCTTTCCTGCCTCAGCTCCTAAAACTCCTGTCCAAACTGGCCAGCATGGACGGCCAGCCACATTTTCTTGTCTCCACACGTGCCTGGAATAATGTCTCTCTCCCTCCTCCTCCCATCACCTAATGTCCCAATTAGTTGAAATGCCACCTCCTCTCTGAAGCCTTCCTAGCTTTCTCTCCAGTTGGAAGTCCTCTCCTCCTGAACTCTCGTGGCACATTATCTGATGCCTCTGTGGCCTCTGCCACATTCCCCTCATTTCTGTGAGTAACCTTGACCATAGGCGACCATACCACTATTTAGTGGGCATCTTTTGAGTGCCAGGTACAGGCCTGAGTCATTTCATTTCATCTTCCTACAAATGCAAGATAAAACGTAGAGGTAATTATCTCCATTAAGAGACCAAGAGGCAAAGCCACATCTCTCTGACTCCCCAGCCATGTACTTTCCTTGGCCCTGTTGTGCCGACTAAGTTTCTTAAGGGACAAGATCTTATTCACCTTTTCTCCTAGATGGAAGCTTTTGCCACAGCTGTCATTAAATGGTGGGAGAGAGGGTGGTAGGAGAAGAAAGAAGAAGGACCCTATGTGCCAGGCACTACACACATGCCACTGTCTTCAATCTTCACAGCAACTCTACAAAGTGGGTGTCATTATACCCATTTTACAGATGAGAGAACTGAGGCTCCCAGAGGTAATGTAACATGCTTGCCAACAGTCACTGTGAGTGACAGTGCTAGTCTTCCCTCCAAGCATTCTCAGGCCCCAAAACCCCTCCACCAGCAATTTCAAGTTTCACAGTGTTCACTGAGGCAGCGATGAACTTTCCTGGTGCCTCCCTCCACTCCACAAATGGGCCCCCAAGTGTTAGCGTCCAATGATTTTTTTTTTTTTTTTTTTTTTTGGCTGTGTTGGGTCTTCATTGCTGCGCGCAGGCTTTCCCTAGTTGTAGCAAGCGAAGGGCTACTCTTTGTTGCAATGCATGGGCTTCTCACTGTGGTGGTGGCTTCTCCTGTTGTGGAGCATGGGCTCTAGGCACATGGGCTCAGTAGTTGCAGCATGCAGGCTCAGTAGTTGCAGCACGCAGGCTCAGTAGTTGTAGACGCAGGCCCTAGAGCACGTAGGCTTCAGTAGTTGTGGCATGTGGGCTCTAGAGCGCAGGCTCAGTAGTTGTGGTGCATGGGCTTAGTTGCTCCTCAGCATGTGGGATCTTCCCGGACCAGGGCTCGAACCTGCGTCCCCTGCGTTGGCAGGCAGATTCTTAACCACTGTGCCACCACGGAAGTCCTGAGTCCAGTGACTTCTGTAATTGAAATATATTTTCTTATTGACTTCCATTAGGTAATTGCAACTGCATTCCCAGGGATAATAATTTTGGCCTCAAGACATAATTAAAAGCATACAGGACTACAGTGTATATTTTTAAATGGCATAACTAGAGGAAAGCTGATGATTTTATGGCACAACAAAGGCACAACTAGAAGATCACCCCAGAAGCTGCATCTACCCCTCTCCAAAGTCACTTCTAGTTGGAGGAAGATGGGCCTTGATTCTTATCTAGTCCTTTAAAATCAAAGAGTAGTTATAAACCACCAGTTTTAAACCCTGTACTTTTAGGTGCTCTTTATCAATGGCTTTAGCTTGTGGTTGTCTGTTTAGGGACTAATGTAATAACGTATTTTTTCAGGGTCCTTCATGAGCTCTTTAAGGAGAAAGCTGGTCTTTTTACCCCAGAGAAGCATGGAGATCATTTTCATAATTTATTATTTAAGTTCAGAGTGGATTTCCCTTAAGAGGAGCACAGTGTGGCCCACTTAATATAGATCCTGTGAATAATGCAGTGGGACTCAAAGGATTCAGATTTTAAGTGGGCTGTAGTCACCCAGCAGAGAGAGATGAGTAAAGGCCCAGCCACCCAATGCTTCCCATCCAACAGAGCTGCCTTCTCCCGACAGGGCCCAAGGCCCAGGGCAGATCTGCTGCTAAATTTGCCAGGGCCTTTCCCCAGAAGGAAAAAGACCTATGTCTGAGAGGCAAACTGTGCTCCATACCCCACCCTATTTTATTTCCTCTGATTTGCTCATTCATTCACTCACTCATGTATCCAACCACCTATCCACTCATCTATCCATTCATTCATTGAATATATACCAGGGCAGTTGGGATTCCACCATGAATAAGACACAGTCTGTGCCAGCGAGAAAGCTCACAAACGGGGCAAGGAGTGCCAGGTCCTGTAGAGAGGTGTGTACCTACCATGGTGGAGCCTCTGAGGAAGGCACGGCTGCTCCCTGGGCAAGTCAGAAAAGGTTCCACAAGGAGAGCGCTGAGTTGAGTCTTAAAAGTGTTTGTAGGTGGAGAGACTATGAGTGCAAGAGGGTGGGGAGTGGAGGACAATGGCATTCTAGATAGAACACAATTCAGATACACTGACCAAAGACAGAATGGAAGGGTGGAGAAGCTCTGAGTAGCTGTGGGAAAGGAGGATTGTAAGAAACCACCTAGAGAGGTTATAGACTATTTTAAGAGCTGAGAATAGGATAAGGAGCTGTCTTTCGGGAGGATGCATAGAGGGTGGGGAGAACGTGTAAAGGTTGCAAGGATCCAAGCACACATTTCAAACAAAAGGACAGGAGAGTTGCTGGAAGACCTCAGACTCATCTCTCACAGGTTAAGGACTCAGAGCCTCCAACACCAGCTCTCATCTGCAGAAGAAGGCCCTCTGTGCAGTCTTGATGGCAACTGGGGCTCCATGGAAGAGTTTGCCCTAGATCTGGGAGGCAGGCTGGGTCCCAGGGCCTAAGACACAGGTCCTGAACTAGCCCAGTGTCCCTAGAATAAAGTGTGTGTGTGGGGGGGGTCACACCAGCTCTCATCTGCAGAAGAAGGCCCTCTGTGCAGTCTTGATGGCAACTGGGGCTCCATGGAAGAGTTTGCCCTAGATCTGGGAGGCAGGCTGGGTCCCAGGGCCTAAGACACAGGTCCTGGACTAGCCCAGTGTCCCTAGAATAAAGTGTGTGTGTGGGGGGTCTTTGCCCCCATCGTCCTCTCCATTTGGAAGGCCCACTCCCAAATTCCAGATCACTGCTGTCAAAGTCCTGCACTTCCCTCCCGGTTCTCCTCCAATGCACCCAGGCTTTCTGAATCTGTTCTCCCCCACTGCGTACACTCAGGACCATACATCCTTCATTCCATCCTGAGTTACAGCCACTTGTGCACGTGCTAGTACCCTCCGCTGGCGTGCTGCTCCCATGGGAAGGTTCTATTGTTGATATACAGCTCTACGTGACCCCCAAGGCTGCAGCCCACAGTAGATGTTCAAATTGCATTAATCAAATTGGCTTAGGTGACCCCTCTCAGCATCTCCATGGACACAGAGCCCCCAGAGGTGTGAGGGCATCAGAAAGGGGAGATGACTGAGAGACTGGACCTGTGTCAGGCCCTCCTCAGCTCCCCCAGCCCCCAGGGAGGCTCTGTGGAATTGTGTTTTCCCTCTGTTTGGGGTTGAGCCTGTGTTTAGTCCCTGGAGGGGCTGGCGTTCTTCTCCTCAAGGTTTCCAGGGGGTTAAGGAGCGTTTCATGTTTCTCTGTTTGGCAAATAGTCCATCCCCTGACTCCCCTCCCAGGAATCAGGAATCTCAGAAACTAAAGCCAGAGGGACTCGGGTTTCTTTCTGAGGAGGGGCTGCCACAGCGGATGCCAGGCAAGCCAGGAGGTGGTGGTGCAGGTGGGGGGCACAGGGCCTTGGGTTTTCTCTGCGGGGGTGGGAAGTGAAGGAAGGAACAGCTCTGGATGAAAAGCCCCGGGGTGCAGAGGGCAGGCTCCGGTTGCCTGCTCCTGCCAGACCCCTTTCTTTCAGAGCAGGGTTGGGACCACAGGGGCCAATAGCAGCCATTCTGCTCCCTCCTGGGGGCACGTTTCTCTTCTGGTGGAAGGGAGAGAGCAGATGCGGCACTTGCTGCGCTGGAGAGGGGCTGGAGGAGCGAGTCCCAGCTGAGAGCGGCAGGCCCGGCCCAGATGCCAGCAGACAGGGATGGGGCGCTGCAGGAGGGACGGGGCTGAACCGGGCTTCTGAGCAGAGGCTCGGGGATGGGCGGGCGCTGGCGTGAGGGAGCAGAGCTGACACCTGGATCTCCGCTCGCCTCCCCCTGGAGAACCCTTTAATGAGGCTCAAAGCTGTAATATCACAGAAGGAGCATTAACAATGCTAATTACCTAAAGTTTAGCCCGGGAACGTTCTCAACCCACCCGTCTTGGGAACACACTGTTGTTCTGGCCCTGCTGAAGCATGGATGGGCTGAGGCTTGTGACGGAGGAGGTGACAGCAGAGTGCCATTGCGGGCCAGGGTGGGAGGGAGGCGCGGGGCGGTGGGGAGGAAGGGTAGTGTGAGCTGCAGGCTGCAGGGACCCCCAGCAGAGGAGGAAGTGAAACCTCCTGGTCGTGAAGGATGTTCCTCCGAGCCGCTTAAGAGAAACCCAAGGGAGAAGCGCCCCTGCCTGTCGGGCCCACTTTGGGGAAAGCTGGGAGCAGAGACTGTGTCCATTTGTGTCCAGGCAGAGGGTGGTGGGCCCACGACGGCCTCCCGCAGCCTCAGGGGACACCCCTCGTGCCCCTCCTGCCATGAAGCCCAAAGATGTTTTCCCATCGTTGTGTGTGTGTGTATTTAAAGCAGCTGAACAGCAGTATATGAAATGGATGAAATCAGAGCTGTACTGGTCAACGTTTGAGTTCAGGTTTGGGGCTTAGGACCCCTTTATCCACCGCTGCCCCCTGAGGCCTCTGGACATCTCTAAGGCCCCTTCCAGAAGCCTAGGCCTCTGCACTTGGAAAAAGAGTGTTGTAGAATGACCTAGACTTCCAGCTTCATTGTGTCCGGCATGAAATCATGTCCTTCCCAGGGGCTGCTTGGAGTCAGGCATTGTTGGACGTCCCGGGGCCTCTGACCCAGGCCAGGAGAAGGCACGGGTGCTTGCACGGGTACCTACCTGATCTGTTGGCTCCTTACCCAAGCCTGCCTGAGTCTGGGAATGGCTTTATAGACACTCAAGCCTGTATCTACAAAAGGTCACCCAGTGAGATAACACAAGACAGAGGCCTTCCGACTCCTTTCTGCTCCCCCAAGAAGGGAACTCACACCATCTCTGTCACAATGCCACCCGCTTCGACTCTCTAACATGAGGGCTTATCCCACCGGTCCCTCCTTAGTCCCCCCGCCCCTTGCTTTTTCCTCTCCCCAAGGACAGAACAAAGGAAATCCATTCTGCTCTGAGTTTGCTTGAACATAATTTGGGTCCCTCCGGCTTTCCCCTCACTCCTCCATCCCTGCGACCCCCCCCAGAGCAACATCAGTGTCTGGTCTGTGTTAGATCACTTTCCCAGGCCCCGAGACCCATTGCCACCCCCGAAGCCCTCTCTCAGCAACTATGGATTGAGTCTGGGATGCAAAGCTGGTTCCCTGGGGTCAAAGCAGAAACATCACAGCCCCCCATGCAGATGAAAGGCCTGTGCATGGGTGTTTGTACCATCTTTTCCTGCCTGAACTTGGTCACAAGCCTCAGTCCCCCCACTGCTGGAATGAGCAGCTCAGCATTGCCAGCCCAGCTCCCACCTGAGACCACACTGGATGAAGGCCTGGCCTTCCTGCTCTGGCCCCTGGGTGGGCACATCACTCCCTCCGCAGGGACAGCCCACCCATCTGCTCGACAGCCCGTGTCTGCAGCCACAATCAACAGCTCCTCTGCTAGAAAGAACCGCCCTACACTCTGCTTCCAGAAGGGAAAGCCTGAAGGCACAGGATGACTTATTGAAGGACAATGGAACAGTTATTTAATCAGCGAAGGGACAGAAAGAGACCTCGTCTTTCCCCGCTGCCATGTCCACCTGTGTCTTCAAAAAAAACACAAGTAGACTTTGACTAACGGCACACTGACTGAGACCAGAAGTCCCTGATTGTGGTCTGGCTCCCCAGATGTCCCCCTGGGCTGTGTCCGTCAGAGGTCGTATTATTATTACCTGTGTGGTTTGTAAGCCCCATGGGAGTGGGGTCTTGCTTCTCTGCTGTATGCTGAGTGCCTAGCACATGGTAGAGGCTTTATTTACTTATTTCCCTGAAATGTGTGTGGGGAAAACTGACTCCCAGCTTGCAGCCTCTGGAAACCACTTCCACATGGTTCAGAAGTCCTGCATCCAGAGGCTGTTCTGTTATGGAGGTTGCTAAGCGGGCTTGGGGGCTCTCAGGGCGGATGTGCCTCCTGCAAAGCCTCTTTGCTCCTCACCCTGTGCAGCCACCTCACTGCCTCCTATGGAAGGAGGGGCAATGACTCAGCTGGCTTCTAGATGGGTCCTGAGGTCCCTCCTTCCCCCACCGCGTCCCCACCTCAGCTGTGAGTCATCTCTGAATCATCGGCCTCACCTCTCCCAGAAGCTCCGGGGGCTTCTCTTCAGGATGCCCTGCCATCGTCTAGAGGGCTCCTCAGATGAAGCTCATGGGGTGCTGCCTGCTGTGCCCACGAAAGCTGCCGTGACCGTGGCATCCCAGAAGCCTGTGTCTGACGGGGTCAGCATTGCATCCACAGGAGCCACTGGGACCTGCAATGTGTTGCTTTTGGGGTCTCCTTGCAAACATGTAAGCTCCAGGGTTTCTCTGGAGCCTGGCACACAGGCACACGTGTGCTCACACACACGCACATGCACGCATGTGCTCACACGTGTAGTCCCACTGGACACCACAGAATGAAGGGGCTCTTACTCACACAGGCTCTGTACATTTTCAATTGATTTTTTAAAGATGGGGGTGGCAGGGGAGTGGGTGGGGAGACAATAACCAAAAGTCGCCAGGAGTTTTGAAGCCTTTTATTTGTCTACACATTCTCTAAATTGCAGACAAAAAGAGTCGCTACATAGATCAACACTGCTAACCGACCACAGAACGAGGATACAACCACAGCAAGTAAGGGACAGGGCCTGTGACTCAGGCTTTATGGACGTGCAAGGGCTCCACGGAGGGGCTGGGATGTCCAGGGTTCCCCAAGATAAAGGTTGCTCGATGCCCACTTCAACTTGGCTACAGGACTTGCCCTCTCCCAGGCGCCCCTCCCAGAAGCCGGTCAGGACAGGAGGAAGGCGGGCGGGAGAGGGAGGGGTCCTGGTTCACGGGCAGTCCTCCCAGCCAGCCCTCTTCTGAAGGAAGCAGTGGACTCCACTTCTGGGCAAGTCCTCATCAGTGGATCCAAATCCAGATGTGGGCTGTTTCCAACCTGGAGATCCTCCCGGAGACTCACAGCACACCCGCTCTCTGGGAAGTCACAGGACCCACGCGTCCTCTCAGGACACTGGGAGACATGGCACAGCCTCATCTCCGATACTGAAACACTGAGAGACCTCGAAACATCCCTCAGACAGGGCAGAAATGTCACAGCACTTTTCACACCAGGAGCCACAAAAGAGTGGGAACTTAACACACAGGAGAAAGGAGCAGCTCCAGAAGGCAGAGGAGCAGAGTGGAGCACACACACCTACGGAGGTGACAGTCACCTGAAATTGTCAGGGGATGGGGGCTTTTGTTTGTCTGTTGCGGTGGTGGCTTTTTACAGGAGCCAACGGAGAGCTCTCCTTTGGACCATTACACACAACTCCCTAAGTCTGGAGCCCTTTTCTCTAACCTTGTGAAAGCTGTGTCTGCCTCAGCCCTGGACACTGTCAGAAGTACCCGAGCAGCTCAGGGCTGGACGACTCTAAGCTGTCCCATCAGCGGGAGGAAATGGGGTGTTGGACCCCAAGGTCCAGTGGGGAGGGAGCTCAAGGGAGCATACGAGGAAGACCCTTGTTAGCAGGCATTTCTATTGCTGGAGGTCAACTCTCTTGGCCATTCTTTTATGACTAAGAGTTTTAGAAAGAGTTGAGGTGGCGGGGGGAGGGCGGGGATGGGCACGGTGAAAGAGACAAGAAAGCATTTCGGAATGACGGGGATACACTGTGAAAATGGCCTCCTCTCTTGTGCCCACACCTGCAAGAAATGACCCCGAATTTGCATCTTATCTGCAGGTCTAGAGATATAAATGCATCCTCGGCCACTGGAGATCATTGGAACGTCTCCTCCAGGGGTCCCCTTTCCAACCACAGCCCAAAGCAATCTGAGGACAGTAAATTCCAGAGGCTGCGAGGCACCCAGGGTCTGTTCACCGGCTGGGAGAGGCCGTGTGGAAGCTGAACGAGCCCCTTCCCAGGCTCTTCATGCTCGGCCTCAACCGGAGCCTTCAGAGGCTTCAGCTTCCTCCCGTCCCCTCCTGAGGGACCCCCTCAGCCTTCCTACACCAGGGGCCACAGCCCACCCAGAGGAACCCCAGGAAGCCCACCAAAGCCACCAGAATCAGCCTCTCTCTGAGGAGAAACACAGTGGGGCTTTAGGCAACTACGAGAAGAAAATCCATTTCTCTAGGTTTCCTGGCAGAGATGTTCCACTTTTTGGCTCTCAGAGGGGAATGTTATGGAAACTGGGTTTTAAAATTGCCCTCAGTCTAAACACATTTGGGAAGGGAGGCACAGACCTGTCTGAGGACTTGTTCTGGCTCTTGAGCTGGTGGACTGTGTGATGTGGACGGGACAGTCTCTCCCCCAGGCCTCCATTTCCTAATTGGTCCAGTGGGTCAGCATCTGGCTGGAAAGGGGTCTGAGCAGACTGGATTCGCAGCCTGAGAGTAAACTTGAGTGGAGGTGGAGGGAGACCGTCTTAGGGCTCAGCCCACTGGGCCAGCGGTGTCCTCCCTTCATGGAGCCTGGAGGGGTGGGGGGGGCCTGTGAGCTCAGGGTCCAAGGCCAGCTGCCCGGGGGCCGTGCTGCCAGTCTGGCCTGGTTGGGATCCAAGTCAGATGGGCTTCCCCTCCCTCCTCCTGCCAGCAAAAGAGACTGGTGAAGCTGGGTCAGTCGGAAGAGCCTTGCCCACAGGCTCTCAAATGGATGGATGGATCAAGCTCCAGAATGCATTTCGGGTTCTCAAGCACTTTAAAACCCGACTCCCGGCCGAGCATCACGAAAGCCTCGTGTCCCTGACTCTCCACAGAAATCACCAAAACCGCCTGCTGGGAGCCACGTGCTGTCCAGGGAGGAGCCTTCCCCAGAGCCTGCCCCCAGGAGAAACCGAAGGCTGCTTTAGGCCAGCTCCGAGCTGACACCTACCCAGGGGCAGATACGTGCCTTCCCCCAGCCCAGGCGCTCGGCTTGAGAGCCAACTTGGTGCGGCTTCTTCAGCTGGAATCTGGCTGTGACATGTGCAGAGGAAGCAGGAGCTGGAGCAAACGGCCCATTTCTGGTGCTGTTGATACAGACAACGGGAGTCTAATGGAGCGTGGGACTAGGGTCTGACGGACACCCGGCCAAAGGCGGGCATAGGAGATTTACTGAAAATGCCTTCATGTGGCCCACCTGCACCAAGCCAGAAACGCTGCACAGCTGAGACAGCCTGGCTGGGGTCTCCACGGGAGTCCCCCCAGCCCATGCATGAGGCCCCCGTCCCACCACTATTCACCTCTGCTTCCTCCCGTGGGGACTGGACTAGACCACTGTGTAGGTCACTTTCCACCTCTGATCAGGCCCTGCCAGTCGCCCCTGCCTGCCCGCCATCCCAGGAGTCGAAAGGCAGCATCTGGAGGCACAGGCTCAGAGTCCCTCTGGCTGGTGACATACTCCAGCCCAGGTACCTTCATCATCTCACTCCCGTTCATGTTAAGGATGCGTATCCTCCAAGGGCAGCCAGTGCTTGGGACACTTAAAAGCAATCAGGCTGAGGTCAACTGCTCTCTTCTCCCCAACCCCCAGAGGGTGAGAATAACTGGACACCTAAGCCTCATCCTCTACGGATGACCATGGGTCCCAAACAGAGAGACCCAGATACACATACACCTCCCCTGATGGCACGCCAGGGTGATCAGGGTCCGTTGGGCGAGTGTAATTTGGGGACTGAAAAGCAGCAACTTTGGGCCGAGGTGTGCATTATTTCCCCAGCACATCTGGGGAAATACCCCGCCAAGTGTCTTAGCCAGCACCAGCCTGCCCAGCAAACAATCACGGCAGGCAAGAATGTGTTCATTTTCCTCTGGAGAAATGTGTTCATTTTCCCCTGGAGGAAAGATGCCTGGAGTGGGCCAACATGGCAGATGAGGGGTGGGCAACGAGGATGGACACACTCCCTTTCCCGGTCCAAGGCACAAAGGCTCCCTAAGCATCTGAGCATTTCTTGCCAAAGCGTGACTCTCTGCTTTCCCGAATGCCACATGGACCAGATGCATCGGTGAGCCAGGACTCTGCCTCCCTACCCCGCCTCTCTCCAGCCACCTACCCCCACCGCCTCTGCTCTGGGATTGTTCTGTTTCCATGCTCTCACTCACATATTTGTGTTTCTTTCCTTTTTTACTAGTACCTAATTTAGGCCTCTTCAACTACATGGTGAAAAGGTGCAGGGGGTTTATTTTCTCTTTCTTTTGTGCTACTGTTTCTTTCCACCACCACCCCGTCCTGCAGCATCCGGCATGGCAGGAGGGACGGGGGTGGGGGTGGGGGGAATGTGCGGGAAGGGAGAAGGCTGGATAAGGAAGAGGAGACCCAAGGTCTAGGTGGGGAATGATCATGAAAGGGCAAAGTCAATAAAAACCACAACCCCCAATCCAAAAATGGGAAGAAGACCTAAACAGACATTTCTCCAAAGAAGATATACAGATTGCCAACAAACACATGAAAGAATGCTCAACATCATTAATCATTAGAGAAATGCAAATCAAAACTACAATGAGATATCATCTCACACCGGTCAGAATGGCCATCATCAAAAAAATCTAGAAACAATAAATGCTGGACAGGGTGTGGAGAAAAGGAACACTCTTGCACTGCTGGTGGGAATGTCAATTGATACAGCCACTAAGGAGAACAGTATGGAGGTTCCTTAAAAAACTA
>NC_041224.1:153079413-153159437 GCF_002837175.3 Physeter macrocephalus
AGAGGGAGGGGATATGGGAACATATGTATATGTATAACTGATTCACTTTGCTGTAAAGCAGAAACTAACACACCATTGTAAAGCGATTATACTCCAATTAAGATGTTAAAAAAAAATCATGAGAAATATTAAAAAAAAAAAAAAAAAAAGAACCACAACCCCAATTCTACCTATAAAATCTTTGCATCCCTTAGACAAAGCAGAATCAAGACTTTTTTTCCAGGTTCCCAACTACTGCCAAACATCTTCCCCAAAGAAGCAGGGGAGAGTGAAGGGGAGAGGTGAGAGAGTCCTTGCAGCCAGTGGTTTTCCAAGCATGAGGCTCCCTTTTCAACTCCCTGTGGTCGTGCAGGGGCTAGAAGCTGGGGGAGCCAGCCTGGGAGAACCCCGGGGAAAGAAAGCATCTTGTCTGGCAGCTCCTGGTTACTGGCAGTTCTCCCTCTCATCCTGGAGCAACACATAAGGTTCACTTTAGTTCGTTATGCGAGGGGTGTGTGTGTGTGTGTGTGTGTGTGTGTGTGTGTGTGTGTGTGTGTGTGTGTGTGTGTGTGTGTGTGTGTGTGTGTGTGCGCGCACATCTCTGTTCTCATCATCCATATTAATAACATTGATAGGAATGATAGGGTTGCAGAGAGGCAAGCAAACGGCATGCAGTGAGTGTGAATATAACCTGGAGACTTGAGGGGTCGTGCTGCTGAGGGAGGAGAGAGGTCTTGGGGGCTCACACCGCCCCCCATTTCCTACAGCGACCACTTACCCCTTCATTTCCCCACCACAGCAGTCTTTTTTGCCAGACTGGGTTGGTGCCATCCTGAATGGCCACTCTGCTTGCTGCCTGGGCTAGAGGTCATGATTAGTCATTATATCTCTGTCAAAGAGGGTTCTGGCTGCCCGCCAGTCCCGGTCCCTGCCTTCCTCTGGCCTGCCTGGGAAATGTCACCATCAGCACAAATACTTCCTTCTCTTGGCGGGGCCAAAGAGGGGGAAAGCCTGCAATGACCCTCTTTCAAAACACTGGAGCGAAGAAAGGGAGGGGGCTGGGAACAAAGGCTGTGAACAGGGGCGTTCCTGCGCCCTCTGACCCCCGTCCTGCCCCCTACAGCCTCCAGGGACCCTGGGAAGTTACCTCAGGTCTCAGCCATCTGAGGGGACACGACCAGGGCTCACTCAGAGCCCAGAGTGCCTCCTCCGGGAGCCCGCCCCCTTCCGAAGCTTTCCGCTGACACAGGGAGCCCCTGTTCCTTCTGGACAGGCCCAGTCCCTTCCCCTCCCAGCTCCCCGCTGGCGCTTCCTTGGGCCTCTCTTCCCAGCAGCCTGGGGAAGGTGCCATGCAGCCAAGCCTTCCCGGGAGCAGCTGCTGAGAGGCTCCAAGGGCGTCCCTGCTCTCACAGCCATGGTACCCGGGCAGGCAGCACGCAAGGACATCTTCCTCTCCCTCTTGCCTCCCTCTCAGAACAATTACCTCAGCTGTCCCACCTCCTTAGAAAGGGACCCAGCTCCCCAGGGTCAAAGCCCTGCTCTAGCTGCCTCAAAGGCCCTGAACTAACCTATCTGCTCTGCTGTTTCTCCCCGCCATGGCTGGTGGCTGCAGAGAATCATAACCAGACCCCCAAGCCCTGGAATGTTCAGGAACTCAACCCACTGACAGCTGCAGAGCCCACCTCTGACCACTGACCAGTTAGACCCAAGGAAACCAGCAGGGCCGTGGGCCTAGGTGGGGAGGCTTGTAGGCCTGAGGCAAATGGAAGTGTCTGTGCTTTCCACCTGCTTCCCCATTGCTCACCTGACATCCGGAGGAATCCAATCGCATCCTTTGGGGGTGGGGGGCGGGTAAGATCGCAAAAAGGGGAGCACACAACAGGGGTAGGAGGAACCCCATCCACTTTGCCGGGCGGTGGGGAGGACCAGCCAGGTGCCCCCTCTCTTGGTGTCCCAGATGCTGGCATCCTGGACTCGGGGACTGGATGGGGAGGGTCTCCCAGGCCTGACCCCTCTGGAAACCGTGCCTAGAACCTCTGTTCCCAAGGTTGCAGGCCGTGAGTCTAGCCCGTCCTCTGCTGCCACCTCTTTCCCCACCAAGCCCCCTCCTTCCATCCAGACCAGGAGGACCTCAACAGCGTATCTCACTAGGTTCGAAGGACACTTTTTCTGTGGGGTTGGGAAAATCCACATCGACCAGAAGACCCTGTGTACCTCCCACCTCCAGCTGGGTGAGGGGCACCACTCCTGCCGGCTTTGCCCTCTGAAGCCCCCCAACCAACGGGGAACCAGAGGCCAGGGGGCCTCGAAAAAGGAACAGCTGTCTTGGTGTCCAGAACTGACAAAGGCTGGGCCTTTGGGGGAAAAAAAGAAAAGCACGTTGCCAGGATCTCAGGCCTGAGGAAAGAGAAAGGGCGGGGGGATGGGTGCTACACTAACTCTTCCTTTCCGTGCCCTCTAGTTATTTAGGTGCAGGACTTCTTCGTGAGTGGAAACCAGGTTTCTGGCCCCTCCTCAAGTCCCCCTCCTTACTTCTCTTCATTTCACTTTGCCTGACTTGAAAGATCTTTGACCCTCCCCACTCCTTCCTCAGGGCCGCCCCTTCCTCCCTCCTCTCCAGGGACGGGAACGTACCACCGGTGACAGCGGTGCCCAGCTCTGAAAAGGAGGCATGGTCAGGGCATCCTCACTGCAAGTGTGAGCGCGGCTCTGGCCCCGGGAGCCATGTCTCCCTTGCGTTGGGACACGGGCACGCCCTGAGAAGGGGCCCACAGTGGTCAGCAGGGGAGAGGCTGGGGGGTCAGGGAGCGAGAGAGGAAGGGAAGCTGCCGTCCCAGCACCTGCATTCAATCTGAGAACCACCTGAGGGGCAGGGAAGGTGGTCCTCAGCGCTCCCCACCAACCCCCTACACACGACTCAAAGAGGATACTAGGGGCCCCTCTTCTCTGAGACTGGAAGCGTAAGGGTGCCCATAATCTTTCTTCAAGAGCATAGGTCTCTCTCCTAAACTTGCCCCCATAGGAAAAGTAATAATAATCCTCTCATTTTTCTTCCTTAAAACATCTGAACTTTTAAAGGGAAGGGCCAAAAGGAATCATGCTGTGTTCAAAGCACAAAGACTAAATAAGATGCACCGTGAGTGTAACTCTCCAGGGTATCATGCAACCATCACTGTGAAACTCAAACCCTCCCCCAACCTTAAAACCTGTTATCTTCCCCAGCTTGGAAGGAATCCGGCCTCCCTCCCTCCCACACCCCCGCGGGCTGGCTACGCTGTCCCAGACGGCCTGCGCTGAGCCTGGGGAAGCAGCTGCTCTTCCAGGCCTGCCTGGCTTCCTACCTGACATTGCCCCTACCTGGGGCAATGACGGGAGCAGAGGCTCCTTGGGACCTGCCGGCTCCTGCCTTAGGGGCTCTGAGCCAGTGGGAGGTTTAGAAGGAAAGCCGCTGGAAGGTAAATCTCCTGGAACGGGCCTTGTCTCTAATGCCTCACGCCAGGGCCTCCAACTGGATTTGCTGCAGGCCCGAAAAGCAGTTTCAAAAATACCCACAGGAAACAGAGGGTTTCAACTTCCGGTTGGGATCCCGCAGCCTCACCTCCTCTCTGGTCGGTGGGAGCCACAACATCGGGGTGAAGCAGAAGAAAGGCACCCTGGCTGTTCCCAGGGTTTGAGCTGTGAGGCAACAGCACCATTATCTCCTCGTGGTGGCCTCTGTACCCAGTGACCAGAACTACCGAGGTGTGGGTCCCTCCCCACGCGAGGGCCCATGCCCGGATCTTCAGCAGCATTACCTCTCGTCCCCGCAAAAACCCTGCTGGAGAAGCCATATCTCCCTGCCTCACAGATGTGGGAAATGAGGCTCAGAGAGGTTAAGTCATTTGCCTGAGGTCAAACAGCTAGAAACTAACAGAGCTGGGCTTTAAACCAAAGTTTGTAAGTGACTGTTACACTGAGCTGAATTATAGCCCTCTCCAGAAGTCAGCACCCCATTCTAGGCTGTGTTGACCTTATAGAAGGGAGCGTCTTCATTCTGAAATCTCCAGCCCCAGGATAGATCTCTGACCTTCCACCACAGATCCATGCTCAGTCACAGTTTTCTTGTCACAGCTTGACCTAGTGGCCCTGACCACAGACAGCCTGTTCCTTAAAATATAAACCCCCTCTGGTCAAAATGGAGATTCCAAGAAGGCGTCTAACCTTGGCTAACTCACACAAGAAAGGGGGTGTAGAAATCGTTTGGGGTCCCTACCTGACAAGCCCAGCTCTCCAGTGATGATTTATATAACATTATGCTTTTTAAGACTCCTGATGTCACTGTGGGACAGGCAGGACAAGTATTTTCTCCATTTCACAGCTGGGCAAACTGAGGTTCAGAGATGTTAAATGATTTGCCCAAGGTCACACAGCTACTCAATGGCAGGGGCAAAACGAAAACCCTGACCATCCATGTGTACCCTGTGATTCTAGTTCATTCTCTGGGGCTCAAAGAAAGAGCAATTGTTGACCAACACTTTCCTTTTCTCAATACAGAAGGTGATAAATGTGACCATGACTTCTGTTTGCTTGCAGTATCCTGCAAGTGTCATCTCACAAGCTGGCTTTGCTGTCTCCATTTTCCAGATGGGGAAACTGAGGTCTCCAAAGAAGAAGGGGTTGGGCCCATCCTTCAGGGACTGAAACTGGGAAGGGAACTATGGGCCTTCCTGATGTCTGGTCCCGACTCCTGGCCACCCTCATGCCTGTGGAAGGTTACAGCACCGTCCTTGGTCTGCGAGACCCAATCCTACACTCTCAGCTTCTGTGGCGGCAAGTGTGGCTGGAGAGAGAACAGCGCCACCCCACCATCTGCGTTGAGGTGGGGAACAGATTTGCACACACTCCAAAGGGTAGGGTCACTTGTAGGGTCACTATTTTGGTTTCAGATTTGCTTTTTTTAACTTTTAAGCCATTTGTGGCTTTTGAGAACATTTTGATGACTTTTTTCCTAAAATTAAATCAAAGTGATTTTTCAAAACCAATCACCAGCCTTTGAGGACGCTCACTTTGGGTTTTGTGGGAGGACAGAGAGCTGGAGTGGTCAGGAGAGGAAATCTGGCCCTCTGATAGGACCCGCCCGGGGTAAATGGACGATGCGACCACATAGCAACTTCCCAGACCCTCCCTGGGCCTCCGGAATCCAAAACGGGTTCACCAACCAGCAGGCGGAAGGAAATATCTCATGAGGAAGATGAAAATCTCATCTGGTCAGGCCCTTTAAACGAAGTCATATGTATGCATGGAACCCCCTCCAAGGCCACAGGCTCCTGCAGGAGACTGACTCCCGTCTCTGGCCACAGGTCACCCGTAGAGGACCAGGGGGAGACCAGCTCGGCTGCGTGCCAGGTTGCCCCGGGTCTGCCGGCCAAGAGCAATTAGCCGGGAAGAAGGGCTCTTGCCAAGTCTCGGCGAGAAGGCCGCAGCCGGGCAGAGGTAGCCCAAGCGGCCAGAGCCTCTGGGCCGCCGGGGGCTTCTTCAGGAGCTGAAGGACTAAAAATAACTTGGGCCTTTGTTGTAAGCAGCCGGACCACAGAGAAGGAGCTGATTTCAAGGAAGCTGAGCGTGTGCCAGGGTCCTGCTCACCGAGACCTGCCCTTTAGGCAAATGATTTTTCCAGAAATGTGTCAGTTTGTGTATGTTGCTGCTGTTGCCACTGCTGCAGAGAGTCAAAGGCAGCCCGGTCCGCTCCAGCCCACAGGGCTGACTTCCAACACAGACTTCTCGGAACTGAGCCTCCCCACCTCTGGCTTCTCAAAAGGAGAGTCCAGCATGTACTGGGGAGCTTAGGAGACAAGAGCAGCCCTCGAGCTGAAGCTTCTGCGTGATCGTCGCCCTGGTCGTAAATAATCACATCACCCCAATTATTTGTTTAGGGAACAATCATTTCTCCCCCATCCTGAAATTTCCAGAGTCGGGTCTCAGTAGACAATGGCAAACATACACTATGTGGAAGGAAGGAATTACTTGGGAAAAGGAATTCGTAGTGTCACATCAATACTGAAGGGTTTCTCAGAGCTGCAGTCCTTGGGACCAACATTCAGATTCTTGACCTGGCAGCCTTCACTCACCTTCCTGGTTCTTGAGTCCCACCAGGGAAAGCTCCAGACCCAGGCTGAGTGGAAGGCAGAGTCTTGGTCTCTTCCTCTGCCACAGGCTGTGGCCTGTCTCTCCTCAAGGACGCCCCAGCTCTGAAGGTCTGGTCCCTTGCCAGGCCGCTCCTGATGGACAGCAAATACTGACTGGCTATGGCGGGGCCTCAGAATTATCTTCACAACATTTCCGTCCACCCCTCAAGGCCTCCCCTTCCCTCCCCAGCCCCATCAAGAGATCACCCTGGCTGTGGATGCCACTGGATATCTGCTGGGGAAGCAGCTCTTCCTCTTCACAGGGACCAAGGAACAAGGAGGGATTTCAGGGCTCCATCGTCTAGACAGCCTCTAGGTTCCGAGTCTAGAAGTTTCCAGTGGGGCTTGTAATAAATAAAAACTTCTCCACGGCACTTTGCTCCTCTGCTGGGTTCAGGATGAAGAGGCAAAGCTGGGGGCAGGGAGGCTGTGCGAAGATTTCTTGGAACACAATAGATAGAAAACACCAAACCACGCATGAGTGACTGATGGGTGGTCACAAAATGGGACCAGCGGCTCCTTAAATGGGAACCAGTGAGAGGGCCGCAGTGCTAGGGTAAATGTGAAGGGGGTCCACAGGGCTGCGGCTGGGGTCCTTCTTCAAAAGTTTTCTATCTTTCTGGCAGAAACAGGAGGGGCTGGCTGAAGAACGGAAACCTGTGTGTAGGAGTTAAGCAGGTATCTCGCCCCCTCGGTTCCACGTGTCCACGCCCTCTGTGGTTAATGATGTTCCTTACAGTTGGTCTGTCTGGATATATGGGGAGTAGGGGCTCGATCTGGTTTAAACTGGGCTCTGCTTCAGCCTCTCTGGCGGCAAGCCACATTCTGTGACCTGGGGCCCTAGGCCTGGCAGCCGAAGGCTGAGGCTTTTTCTTTGAGCAGTTCCCAGCATAAGTGGCAGCTCCAGCTCCCTACAAGAAATGAGATGGCATTACTAGCAGCCCCTCCCCCAACCCTCAAGCCCCACCCCTTGACCCTAACTTTTTTGTAAGCCCTGTTTTAGTTTGACTTTCACGATTCAGAGACCGACCGAGTCCCAGTTCTGAAAATGTGCTGGAGTCTGTCGCTCAGCCCTACAAGAAATGAGATGGCATTACTAGCAGCCCCTCCCCCAACCCTCAAGCCCCACCCCTTGACCCTAACCTTTTTGTAAGCCCTGTTTTAGTTTGACTTTCACGATTCAGAGACCGACCGAGTCCCAGTTCTGAAAATAAATGTGCTGGAGTCTGTCGCTCAGCTGCTCGGGGAAACAGAAAGTGCTCAGAGATGACTGGTTGAACTGCAGTGAAGACCCTCCCTCCTTGGCTGTGCCTCTTAACCAGCATCACCGGGTCTGGACCACTTCCCCTAGAAGCTCACACCTCCCCCACCCTCTCAGCCATATGTCTGGGAAACATCTCCTTGGCCCACAAGTTGAAATTTCAGCTGGTTGAGCTGTGCCTCAGTTTCATCATCTGTAAAATGGGAGTGGTCATACCTGCTCCGTAGGGTTGTGGCGATTAAATGAGACAAGACACATAAAGCCCTTAGCACAAGGCCTGCACATTAGTGAGGGCTCAGTAAGTGGTAGAAGTAGCTGTTGTTGTTATTGTTGACTTCATCACCATTACCTTCTGGGGGCTCAGCCACGGGGGGATTTAAACAGTACATGTGGTAGCCGCGGTCACAGTCATCGCAGAAGAGGAGCTGGTCCTGGTGGAATGCAGCGTAGGAGGAGAGGAGGAAAGATTGAATTATTTAGAACCAACATCTGGCCCCCACCTACTCCGCCTGCCTTATTTCCATTGATCATCTTCCCCGGATGCCCCTTTCCAGGCCCCATTTAGAGTCCTCACTCTCCCTTGAACATGCCTTGTGCTTTGCCCACACCTGGAATTTCCCCCTCTGTCCCCCAAACTATGCGCATCCTTCTCCCCCTTAAGAGTTCCGCTCAAATCATAGCTCCTCCAAGAAGCCTTCCTAGACCACCACCTCACACCCAAGCTTAAAGGGATTCTTTATCCTTCTGAACTCACATAGCCAATAATTCTGCCTCCATAAGGGCGGAAAACTAATTTCATGCATTTCTGTGTTCTCCAGGATGATTACCTAGTGCATAGAAAGTACTTTCAATGTTTTCAAATTTTAATTGAATTCCTCTCAACCTCACTCTTTCCATTTGTGCAGTGGGAAGCAACCATACTTGCTGGTAACATCCATAACACCTCAGAACTTTTTCAGGGTTTCATTATGCAAGTTTAGAGAAATGCAAGTGATGTGATGCCACCTTTCAGCTCTCAAAAGCCTCTTCGGGGGCTGGAGGCTGGAGCCAGATGAGAAGAGTCCCCTGCAGTGCTGTGGTTAACTTCTAAGGACACAGTAGGCACCTTTGCTCCTGCAGTTCCCTCTGCCTGGAGACTCTCCCAGTGCCTGACCTCTTCTCTTCTGGACCATTCCCTACCCACCCTTCAAGTCTTCAAACCCTTCTCTTCCACGAAGACTTCACTAATCTTCGTCAAATGGAATTTCTCTGACCCCTCTTGCATCCTCATAGTAATTTCTCTCCCTTAGGACATTTAATTGCACTTTCCTTTATGCTACAAAGCCTGGCATGTGGTAGGCATGTACACCCAGTCCATTTGGAACATGCCTCTTTTGTCCACTCCTTTATAGATTGCAAGGCCCTTGGGGCAGAACCTTGTCTTACTCATCTCCGCATCTCCTTCAGAACTTCCTTGCACGTAGTAGCTACTCAGTAAGTGTTTGTGATCTGGTCCCCATTCTCCAGGTTCAGCCCTGTTCTATTCAGTGACCTTTGGGCCTGCTTTGATGGCTTATAAGATGTCTGCAAAGTTAAATTCTGTATCAAATCTCACCTTGGCTCTCACCAGTGTAGAGATCCTAGAAAAAGTAGATATAGAAGTTGAAAACCCCTGTGAGCAAGCAATGGGGCAGGAGAGATCATGAATGATCTTTTTTTTTATATATCATGCTAAGACCTTTCAATAGGACAATGGGAAGCTTTCGAAGAGTTAGCAATAGAGGAATAACATGGTCAGGCTTGCAGTATAGAAAGGTCTCACTAGCTGCTGTATAAGAAAAGATATCCAGGTGGAGAGAGATTGGTTCTTGAGGCCAGAAGGCCACTTAGGGGGCTACTATAGTCATCCAGGTAAGAGATAACTTATGATGGTGGCCTGAACTAGGGTTGTGGCTTGGGGGAGAGAAAAGGGGCTTGCTTTCATCTGAGAGTCATTGATTAGATGTAGAGAGTGATAAGGAAGAAATCAAGGATGTCTTCTAGGTGGTGGCTTGGTTGGCAAGCCAAACGATGTAGCCATCCACTAAGGCGTGGGCAGAGGAGCAGACCTGTGGGAGGCAGAAGGCAACCTCAGCTATGAACACGATCTGTAGGTCTACAGATCACCTGGTGAGGGTGCCTGGAGGCAGCTAGAGGTCAGGAGAGAGGCCTGGGCGTAAGATATGGACTGGGGAGTCAATGGTGATGAGATGGCACTGGAGGTCCTGGGAATGGAAGCCCAGAGTACGTGAGAGCAGATGTCTTTGAACTTGTGCTCATGGAGGGGTGTTCATGAACTCCTTGAAATTATATGCACAACTCTGAATAGGTACAGAGGTACATTTTTCTGAGCAAAGGGTAAATCCATAGCTTTCGTTGAATTTTCTGAAAAATCAAGGACTCAAAAAAGCTGAGGAGAAGGCCAAGAATAGATGCTTGGGGAACACCAAAGCTAAGGCCCAGGCAGAGAAGAAAGAGACTAAGAAACAGCAGTCAGAAAGGTAGGATGAAAACCAGAACAGTGTGGTTTATTCCAAAAGAGTTACCACCATTATTGTTGGAGCTGAAATGAGCTAAATGACAATATGATTTAGGGATAATACAAGGAGAAACCAGTTAGGATAGGGACAGAAAACAGGGAGAGACTTGTGAGAAACAGTATTATTAATATCTGAAATACATTGATAACGCCTACTCTAGTACTGACACGAGAAATACAAAGAGGTAGAATATCCTGGATTGGACTTTCCCAAAGGGAAACCAAGGCATCTGTGGGTTTAAATGTCTCTTTCATGGGTTGATCATTGTCTAGAACCATATTCTCTTCTTTTCCATTTGCTTCTCAGATAACTGCCAGCCAAAACCATCAAAAAACCCCCAGGTCATGCGGACCCCCATGAGAAACACAATTTAAGGACATCTTACTCCCAAGTATTCAAGAACCAGAATTCACCTATGGCTACAGTTCCAGTAGAATGGGAATCCCTTTCTGGGATGTGCGGGGTAAATCCCTGGTTATGTGAGAGGAACCCCCTATTGCCCGAGCAGCCTCACCCCTTGATTCCTCCCCTAAGGTTCTGCCAAGGCAACAAAAAACCTCTACATTAACACTATTTGTAAAGCCAAAGACCAGAATCAACCCAAATGTCCATCAATAAAGGACTGGTTGAATAAACTAATGAAGAGCTATGCAACTGTAGGAAGGAATTAAGATTATGTCTATACATTGCTGTGGAGTAACCTCCAGGATATTCAGTGAAAAAGCAAAGTAAAGAAAACAGGTATATCTTTCTACCATTTTCTAAGAAAATGCATCCACTTTCTTATGGATTCATGTGCACATACACATGTCTCTACTTAACAAAATAGAAAGATAAACCATAATTTTTTTAAATGGTCCTATAAGCAGAGTGTAAAAGAGGTAGGGATAGAAGCTAGATTTCTTTGAACATACTGTTTATTTTAAAAATTTGACTCTGGAGCCAGTAAATATTTTACATGGTCATAAAACAAAATTCACATGGTAACTGTCACTGAAAAAAAAAAAAAAGAAAGAAAAATGAAACACATGAATCTAATCATATACTAGTTGGTGGCATAACCACACAGAAAGAAACTATTCCAAGTGACTTGGAAACAAGTAGTTGGACTGTACCTCCTCAGTCAAATATATCTTAAGGACAAAAACAAGTGTAAATATGCATATACATATACATACATATATATATTTTTCAGCAATCAGATTAGTGTTGTTAATAGTAGAATTGATATTCTATGTGTGTATCAAATGAGTGGTTATGTTGGTAATGAGAAGCAAAAATTTTGACATGGTTGAAAGAAAATACAGATATGAGAGTGATAAGGTTAAGTAAAAACCCTATAATTAGTTCTGGCAATGAATTGGAAATATCAGTGCAAACTCACAGTGTATTTTATCTTTAAAACAAGCAAAACCTATTTTCTAGCTCTGTCCATTGAAAATGCCCCCAAACAATGACAATGCAGTAAAAATTAGCACCCCATCACCCATATTATATCTTCTAAAAACCATTGCCCACTAAAAGGAACCAGGAGTCATTGGAGAAATGGCTGATTCCAGGTCTGGAGCATGAAATGTATAAGTATCGTTACATATTGGAAAGCAAGGAAATAAATACTACTGAGATAGGAACTTCCCTGGTGGTCCAGCGGTTAAGAATCCGTCTTGCAATGCTGAGGACACCTGTTCAATCCCCGGTCGGGGAACTAAGATCCCACATGCCGCGGGGCAACTGAGTCTGCATGCCACAATTACTGAGCCCGCTCTCTCTGGAGCCCCTGTACCTCAACAAAGAGCCTGTGTGCTGCAACAAAAGATCCCGTGTGCCGCAACTAAGACCTGACGCAGCCAAAAAATAAATAAATATAAAAAAAAACAAAAAACTAATACTACTGAGGTCATGTCAAAAGGACTCAGGATCCAAACTGTGTTCCCACTGGAACAAAAGTGGGAACACAGTCCCAAAGATGGGACAATTTTAACTGTAATGGATTGAAATAAATCAAGTATGTATAAATCCTCGAGTCCATAAAGATACTATTTTTTTAAAAACTTTGTCACTTTTGTTAGATGCTAGGGAAACATCCCATCATTTTTAAATTTATTATATTGAAATAATTTTAGTCTTAGAGAAAAGTTGCAAAAATGCTACAGAGTTTCTGCGCACACTTTACTGAGCTTCCCCTAAAGTTAACATCTTACATTACCACAGTACAATCATGAAAAGCAGGGAATCACCATTGCCATTAGCATGACACTATTGACTTATCTGTAGACCTCACCTCATTTGAATTTCACCAGTATTTTTTCCCCACTTACGTCCTTTTCCCCAGGATTCAATTCAGGATCCTACATTCCATTTAGTTGTTAGGTATTCTTAGGGCCCTGAATCTGTGACAGTTTCTTGGTTTCTTTGTCTTTCATGACTTTGACACTTTCGAAGAGTCCAGGCCAGTGATTTTGTAGAATGTCACTCAGTCTGAGTTTGATCTGTTTTCCATAAGAGGAGATCTTCTCAGTGCATCTTATCAGGCGGCACAGACACCAATGTATCTTATTACTAGTAATGTTACTCTGATCCTATAGTTAAGGTAGTATAGTATCTGTAGTGTAGTTTTTCCACTGTAAAGTTATGGTTTTTCCCTTTGTAACATATTAATAAGTAATCGGGTGGGGGAGATACTTTGAGATCAGGCAAATATTCTGCTTCTCACCATACTTTTGCCTGCTAATTTTAGCATCAATTGATGATTCTTCCTTACAACAACCATACCATGATGTTTGCCTATTGGTGATTTCCCTCTTCCCTCTACATTTATTAATTGTAATCCTGCTCTAAGGAAGAGTTTACCTCTTCCCCATTCATTCATTAATTCATTCACTTATTCAATTTTTAAAATGTTAATATGAATATTTATTTTGTCTTTGGGTTATAATCCAATACTATCATTATTTACTTTGTTGCTCAAATTGTCCCAGATTGGGCCGTTAGGAATTCCTTCAAGTTGGCTCCTGTGTCCTTTACCAATTTTTTAGCACCTCCTTACTTTCTAGTACCACAGGAGGCTCCAGCCTCCTCTTACATTTTCCCAGCTCCAGCCATTTCTCCAAGAATCCCTGGCTCCTTTTACTGGAGAATGGTATTTAGAAACCAATATCTGGGTGCTATGGGTCCTCATTGCTTCTGGGTTGTCATTGCTTCTAGGCCCTTACGACAGAGTTAGGAAATAAATGTACGTGTAGGTGCACATCTATATTTATTTCTATATTTATCCACAAGTGTGTGTACATATAAATAGTTACAGATATATAACATATAAACAAAATATATTATATTTAAAAGCATAAATTCATACTGATACCCCCTATTCCAACCCAGGACCACAGGGTTCAGTCTAGCCTTCCCCCTTTATTTGATTTTTCTTTCTCTGACATTGGGAAACCTGGCTCTCATTATTCACAATATATAGGTATCAGTTCAGACCTGCAGACACATCAAGTAGTTTCAGAATGACTAACTCACATGCTTGTGAGAAACAAATTTACTAACTAGCATATAATATGTGTATAGTCATTTCTGTCTTTAGCCTTAAAATACACAGTCAAATACTACTTTCCAAAGTTATCTAGGTTAATTTTTTCCTTCCCTACCCTTCAGTATGGCCATGTTACTATTTATAATAAAGTTCATTTGTTACTGTTCATATCCCATTTTTGCTTCCCCCACATCCTGGTTGAATTTCAGTATTTATCTTGAGGGTATGTGAAACAATACCTCGGTTCAAAGAGTCAGAGCTATACAAAAAGACATTTTCAGAGAAGTGTTACCCCCCATCCCTACTATCCCACCCCCATTTCCCCATTCTTTCTACCTCATTCCCACCTACCCTGTAGATAACCAATCTCTTTAGTTTTTTGCTTATCCTTCCTGTATTTCTTTCACACAAGTAAATAGATATATGTATATTTTCTTATGCCTTTCTTGCAAGAATGGCAGCTTACTGTAGATATCATTTTTACTGTGCTTTTATATTTAACAATATATTCTGGAAATCACTCCATATTAATTCATAAAGATCTACATCGTGTTGTTGTTGTTTTACAACTGCCTAGTACTTCATTGTGCCATCCTTTATTCAACCATTTTGTGTATAAGCATTTAGGTCATTTCCAATATTTTCCAATTATAAACAGTGTGACCATGAATAACCTTATGCATATGTATTTTCATAGAGTTGTGGGTATATCTTTAGGGTAGATTCCTATAGGTGAGATAGATGAGTCAAAAGTTAAGTGCACAGTAGCTGTGTTAGGTATTGCTAAATTTCCCTCCAGAAGGGTTGTACCACTTTGTATTCCCACTGACAATATATAACGGTGCCACCTTTCCCACAGCTTCATCAACAGAATGCACTGTCATACTTTTTTGCACTGACATCCTTTTTTTTTTCCCAATCTTACGGGTAAGAAATGATATCTCAGTTTTGTTTACATTTTAATTTCTTTAATTATGAGTGCATTCAAACATTTTTTTGCAAATATTTAAGGGTCATTTTTATATCTTTTGTGAACTGTTTTTCATATCTTTTTCCCATTTTCTATTAGGTTTATGGTCCCTTGTCCCTCAAATTTTAAGAGTTCTTTATCTATTGCCACCTTTATCTGTGGTATATGATGCAAATATTTTCTCCCATTTTGTCAGTTGTCTTTTTACTTTATTGTATTTTTTACTATGCAAATGTTTATGTGGTCAGATTTGTCAACATTTTCTTTTATTCCTTCCGAATATTGAGTCACAGAAAATCTTTCCTTATATTTAAAGAGAAATTCACCCATGTTTTCTTCTATTACTAGTATGATTTTATTTTTTATATTTATATCCCCAGTCCACTTGAAGGCTGTTCTTACATATTACATGAGATATGGACCTAATTTTATCTTTTCCCAAATGGTTACCCTGTTGTCCCAGCACTATTCGTGAAAATGTCCATCTTTGATCCAGTAATTTTAGATACAACCTTTATTTTATACTAAATGTCCGTATGTAGTTGGGTCGACTTGTCGGTTTTCTATTCCATTCCACTGGTCTTTTTGTCCATACCGTTTTAATTTCAGAGGCATTACAGTATGTTTTAATATCTAGAAGGGCTAGACTCCCTCCATAATTTGTTGTTTTTCAGTTTTTCCTTGGCTATTCTTGCATGTTTGTTTTTCCATATGAACTTTAGTATCAACTTGTCTAGTTCCATTAAAAAGCATGTTGGTGCTTTTATTGGGTTTGAATCAAATTTGTAAATTAACTTAGGAAGAACTGAGATCTTTACAATGTTGAGTCATTCTATCCAAGATCACACAATGTCTTTTCATTTGTTCAAACCTATTTCTATGTCTTTTCAAAAGCATTTTAAAATTTTCTTTATTTAGGTTTTACATACTTACTGTTAAGTTTATTTCTAAATATTTCTTATTTGTTGCTACTGTAAGTGGAGTTTCTCTATCATAATGTCTTCTAACTGGTTATTATTTGTGCATATGGAAGCTATTAATTTTTGTATGGTAATTTTATATCCTGCTACCTTTAATGTTTTAGTTAGCTTTATTATTGATTCTCTAGACTTTCCCAGATATACTATTAAAGTTATGAAATAGAGAAAAACTTTCTACTTTGTTCCAATTCTTATACTTATTGTTTTCTCTTGTCTAATTGCATTAGCTAATATCTCTAGAAAAATTATGAATAGTAATAGAGATAGTGGGCATCCTTACCTGGTTCCTGATCTTAGTAGAAATGCCTCTAGTATTTCTCCATTAAATAAGACAATGGATTTAGTTCTAAGGTATAAAAAGTTTATCATGTTAAGAAAATATCCCACAATTTCTATTTTCTTGAGGGTTTGATCATGAATACATGTTGAATCCACCCCTTATTTTGAAAACTGATAAATAAAGGGAAAGAATCTAGTATTTATCCTGCCTTTTCTATATAATCCAAACATGAAGGTAACCAAATATGAGGTTGGAAAAGTTTCTCTTTATAGAATTATTCCAGCTAATAAACAAAGAAGAAATTATGGAATAAGAACATCACTATTTGCAACCCCTAATGAAATAGTCAGTGTAGTCGAAGATGCTACCGTCATGAAAAGAGAGACATCAGGTATTACATACCTCCTGATGAAAGTATACCTCACTATTTATGAAGTAGTCTTGCTATTTATATATTTTAGAGGCAGAGACAGAAAGAGACAGAGAAAAAGAAAGAGAACCTGGATGTGATCAAGCCTCTAGCTCTAAGCACCAATGTACAAGAAATACAAGAGACAGAGGAAGATGTCAAACACCACCACAGGGATGCAGTTAGTAAAATACATGGGAAACTCTATTGAACAAATAAATTGATTTCTTCAACCAAAAAATCAAGGGGAAAAAAAAAGATCAAAATAGAAGGAAACCCTATATATTAAGAAACTTTGAAGACATATCAACGAATTGCAATGTATGAGTCTTATTTGAATCCCAATTCAAATAAATTGTAAATAAAAACATTTTAAAACAATTTAAGATAATTAACACAATGTTTAAGACAATTGTGGCAATAGGAATGTTGACTGGATGTTTCATTATATTAAGGAATTATTGAATTTTTAAAATATTATTGTTAATATTTTGGTTATTTTTGTTAATAAATAAGTCCTTATCTTTTTTTCAACTTGAAAATAAATATATTCACAATCTGTAAAACATAAGTCCTTATTTTTTTAGACACATATAGTATTCACGGGTGAAATGATATTATGACTAGGACTATAATATCGTGGAGAAAGAGGTGGCAATATTTACAAACCAGGATTGGACATGTATTGATCATTGTTGAAGCTAGTGATGAGGGTACATCAGTTTCACTATTTTCTCTATCTTTGTATATATTTGAAATTGTCCATAACAAAATGTGGGGTTTTTTAATTCTGCATCTATTATACTTAACATTTAGACCAAGTGAGATGACACACTCCAGAATGTGGTGTAAAGAGCCAAGCACATCCCAACCATAAACAGTGGGCACCATTGTCTATCAGTGAACCCTTGAGGGCTAACAGCCAGCAAGGCAGCCTCTGGCCATCACCTCCTGCACCTCTCTCCACAGGCACGAAGAGTACCCAAGGTCCCTGTAGCACAAGGGTCCCAAGGGTCCTCGGGGCAAAAGTCAAGAAGGAGGTCCTGATGGATATTTTCCCCAGGAGTCCAGTGATGAGAATCCTGCCTTCCTCTCCAATCCTCCGAGGACTCCCAGCTCCTTGTATTTCTCCCTCCCATGCGGGAAGCCCCACACTCACATCATTCTCCGAGGTCCCACAGAGGATGCAGGATTTGCACTCTATGCACTGCCACTTGTAGGTCTTGACAGCCTCGGTCATGTTCAGGGTGAACTGCAGGCAGGTGGGGTGACCTGGAGGAAGCAGAAATGGCAGCATTAGGGCCAGAGGGTCTGACCTGTCACCCCTCGATGCCACAACATCATGGCCAACTTGGAGGGAGGGTGGGGTAGCACGGGTTGGGGAGTAAAGTGAGAGCCTGGCTGGAGCCCTACCAACCATCCTCACCACCACCCACAGTTACATCAGATCAACGCCCAAAGAGAGAAATAGGTATTAAGCCTTTTGCTGGGGAGAGATGTCATCCAATTCCTCTTGCCCTAAGAGCCATGTTGTCCCAGAGGTGTAACCAGTTGATGAGGACTGGTTAAGTTTAAGTTTAGTTTAAGTTAAGAAAGTGGTGATCAGAGAGAAAGAGAAAGGAAATCGCACAGCACAAGGCGACACCATGAGAGTCAGCAGCATTATCTCCCCGGCATCAACTGTGGTGGGAGGTAACACATATGGGCTATTGGCAGCTGAGCCTCTGACTTGCAAAGCTGTGCACACTGCCTTAGGGCACCAGGGAGGAGATCAGAGAGAGCATGTGAGGCTCCCGGGGTCAGAGCTCAGGGGGCACTGGGAGGCACTACACTGCTACCTAAGGTGTCTGTGCCCATGCCCAGGGGACAAGCAGAAGTCCACATCCTGCACAGGAACAGGCCCTATGGAGGGAAGCAGCCTGGCAGGGAGGGCGAAGAAGTGGGGCATCACTGCAAGGGTGCACAACAGCCAGGTCTATCCTGAAAGGACTCGTCACTGGCCCTAACTCTTCTCTCCATCCTATGTATCACGTTAGCCAAGCCAATAGTAAGGGCAGGGAGGGACATTATTAATATGACCTTAGAGGACCCAGCCCCAGCAGACCTACACCAGAGGCTTGGCCTGCAGAGCTGGGCTCTGCTCTCAGCCACTGCCTACCCAAAAGGGCCACACCAGCAGCAGGAGGACAGCTGTGAGCGATAGAATGTGAAGACCTTGCCCTCCTATTTGGCAGGGAAGGGAAACTTGGATGATGTCCCCAGGTTTCCCAGGGCTGTGAATCAGACGGGGATCTGCCCAGACACCCTGGGCAAAGCCCTTTACTGACTCTGTCACAAAAGAATTGACAGTTTTGCCTATTGCTATGGGTTCACCCTTCTCCCAATTCTGCCAAATCCACCATATGGTGCATGTGTCGCCTCTTTCACGTGAGGGATTGTGAGCTTCTAAAGAAGGATAGTACAGACAGGCCACCAATTAGGGGCAACCAACACAGTGTCCAACCCAGTGTCCCCCACAGACAGTCAAGATCCCACGTGGTACCACCACTCCTTGGCAAAGCCACATCCCAGCAGGAGGACCCCATTTCTTCTTTTCCAAACCCTCACAGAGTTCTATCATGGTCCTTTGGGGGAAATACTGTCTATTCAGTCAATATAAGGACCCTTCAGATCTGGGCCGCCACCAGTGCAAACCACACTGAGTTATCTCTGAGACTGAGAGTGGGGATAGAATGACTCATGGTGAGGGGAGTTGGGGAAAAGAGCAGGTGGGAGCATTGAGGAGAGGACTGAGCTAAAAGCATTTCTAGGACTTCTTTCTAGGACTTCTCAGTAGGCTTGCAAGTTAGAAACCCTCACAGCTCTGAATAACCCTCTCAAAGTGACACCATGCCAGTGACCCTGGGGAGAGCAAAGCCTTACATTAAAAGCTTGGATGAACACCCAGCTGATATTCCTGACAGCATCTCAAAGATCTGTCTCAGAAGGACACTAGCCAGGGCTGTTCCCTATTCTGATCTCTCACACAGAACACTGGGATGGGAATAGGAGAGAAAATACCAGTTTGAGATTTTGAGTGGTCTGGGCCATAGATGCCCAGGTTCTCAGATAGGACACCTGGGAAGGTTGCAGATGAATTCCTGGAGCATAAACCTAGAACAGCAGGTTGATGTTGCCCTGTTCCACGGCCTTAGGGCACACCCAGACACAACCAGCCAGCTTACAGTAATTGTTCATGAACTAGGGTTTATGGAACACCTGCTAGGCCAGCCATGGCACTAGACAGAAAAGATACAGTGGTGAGCAAGACCCCCACCCCCAAATCCCTCTAGTCTGGTCAGAGAGAACTCAAATTAATAAACTACACACATACCTATTGACCTATAATTGTGTAAGTACTGTAAAGAAAAACCATAATTGGCAATGAAAAATCACAGGAGAATCAAATCTAGTCTGGGATGTCAAGGAAACCTTCCCTGAAAAGATCTTTAAGCTGATACCTGGCAGATGAGGAGGAGTAAGCTGAGTGGGCGAGGGAGAGGACTCCACGTGAGGAGAACAGCACGTGGAGAGGCTCTGAGCAGTGGAGGAGCTTGGCAAAGTCAACGGAAGGGAAAGGCCAGTAGGCAGAGGCTTGCCGAGCGAAAGGAGGAGGGCAAGAAGTGCCCAGAGAGGTAGCTACAGCCAAGTTACATGGGCACTTGTGGCCCTCATTTAAGGATTTGGGGCTTTAAAATCATTAAAGCATTTTTAGCAAGGCAGTGACTGAATTGCCTTGTGTTTTTAAAGGAGTATTCCTTCAGCACGAGGGATCTTTGGGCAGTGAAGCAGTTCTGAACCTCGACTGCAGTGAGTTACGTATTGATAAGATTGCATAGAACTATACACATACATGCATAAACACACGTGTGTGAATGTAAAACCAATAACATATGGATAAGGTCTGTGATTGCATCGTGTCAACTGCCTGGTTCTGATAGTGTACTATGGTTATGGAAGATGTTACATTGGGGGAAACTGGGTGAAGGGTGCATGGCACCTCTCAGTAATACATTTTGTAACTTTCTAGGAAGCTATAATTATTTCAGTATAAAAAATTGAAAAGGTCTTTTTGAATAAGGAAAACACAAAGAAAAATTTAAGTCATTAAAAAGGAGGGAAGGAAAGGGAGGGAGGGAGGGAGGGAAGAAGGGAAAGGCAAGGCAAGGCAAGGAAAGGAAAGGAAAGGAAAAAGGAAAGGAAAGGAGAAAGGAAAGGAAGGAAGGAAGGAAGGAAAGAAGGAAGGAAGGAGCTGCTGTCTAAGGAAAGAACTGGGGGGAGGGGACAGAGAGAATGTAGAGATGTAAGAATTATTGCCAGGAAACTAGTTTGGAGGTGGATGCTGCTGTTAGGAGAGAGACAAAGATGGGGGAGGTGGAGATTGGAGAAATATTAAAGAAATCATTGACAGGACTTGACCATTATTTGAGCATTGGAAGTGTGGGAAAGAGATGATGAGAAATAGTCTCAAGATTCCGACCTAAGAAACAAGGTGGGTTGCAGTGAAACTTACTCAAATGAGGAACTACAGAAAGCATATAGGGACCAAATGGAGGAGGGGGAGGAGTACTCTGTCTTGAGCATGTTGAATTTGGGAAGTCTGTGAGACTTTGGGTGGAAATGTCAAGCGGATGGTCGAATATAGGGGTTTAGAGCTCAAAAGAAATATGAACTAGACATGTAAATTTAGGAGCTTTTGCTAAATAGGTGGTCATTGAAACCATGAGAGTTCATTAAATTATCTAGGAAAAGGGAAAAAAGAGAAAAGAAGAGGAAAGAAGTGAGAAAAAAGTCTAGGACTGAGCTTTGAGTAACTCAACTATTTGAAGATCAAAAGAAAGGACCAACAGAGGAAACTGGAAGGATGGCTGGAGAGAGGTAAGACGCAAACCATGCAAGGATGGGTCACAGTGGCCCAGAGAAGAGCTTTCAAGAAGGAGAGGGTAGTCAGCTGTGTTGACTGCCAAAGGTTCATGAGTTTGTCATGGCTCGATAAGGACCCTGAATGAGGGCGTGCTGACAGAGCTGAGCAGAAGCTGCCCTACTAATAATAATGCCCTCAGCAGTGTCACCTTCCCTGGAAGGAAGGTCAGCACATTCCAGAGCGTGACATGTAACTCCACAGCCAGCTGTGCCTCTGGATGCCTCCGGGGGTGGGGTGGGGGGGGGTGCGTGCTTCATGAAGCCGACAACACTCCCCAAATATTTACTGAGAGCCAACTCTCTTTTCAAGACCTCTCGACCACTGTGCTGAGCTCTGAAGACATTTTCTGGGATAGCTTTGGACCACTGAACAGTAGCAAGTGGGCTTGAGAAAATCCTGTTGGAAGTGTCTCAAAAAATCCCATGGGCTTTCTCTGTATTCCGGTTTTGAGAAAGTCACCAGCCTCCCCCCAAAGACCTTCACACCCAAAGGAAGGGAACGAAGCTCACACAGCCTCCACCCCAGGTAACATGTAGGACTAAGATTAGCCTCAGCTCTGGCTACAGAGCTCCTTCAGCTCAGAATTCAGACTCAAGTGGGAGAGGAAAGGAGGGGATGCAACTTCTCAGCTGGGGAGGGTGAGACACAAAGAGTTTAGTCACCCAAGCTGCCATTAACAGGTACGAAAACTATGCCCAGAACTAAGTCCTCCTTTCTGTGCCACCAGAACACGTTGCCTGTCTGCTGCCTTTCTCTACAAACTGGAAAAGTCATTTCCCAGATAAAACTATAGGGATAAGACTTCTTCTCTACCATGGAAATGACTGGAATAAAGCATACTGTTGGACAAAAGGAAAAGTTGCTAAGGAAAGTGCTAGAAGCCCATATCTAAGTTTTACTGCTAGAAGTCCTTATTTTTGCCCAGAACTAATTTCTAAAATCCTTGGAAGTAAGTGGATAATAGTCTTTCCAATTCAAGGGTGGTAGAAAATAAAGAGGCACATTGGCAGTAAAGCAATTTACTTATGGTCACCCACTACTTAAAGATTCCTGTCTTAATCTCTTTTGTAAAATTAACCATCGTTCTCTAACGTTCTTGCTTGGAAATCTAGATTTTCCATATATCCAGTTTTCTTAAAGCGAGGAATACCTGCATTGCTATTTAAATAGCCCAATGGAGTGAAGGGGAAACAACACTTCCCAGGTCCCCTGGGTGAGATGATTCAATGGGACAGTTATAAGATTTCAATTACCAAAATGGATTTAGAAAGTGGCATGGTGTGCATGATTCATCCCAGCAAGATCATTAAAAACCAAGTCCTTCCTGAGTGTTCCTCCAAATTTGTTCTATTAGGAGGGTTCAATAAATCTTCTGCCCGTTTGTTCGGTTGGTCCAGTGGTGAACTTGGTGTAAAGAGACATTCTTAATCCAGCCCTAACCCCTTCCAAAACGGACCTCAATCTTCCCTACAAGTTGAAACAGGAAATATAACCCATGGCCACCATGTGCGGAGACCTAACTTCTGGACAGGGCTTTCAGACAACGGAGATTTGGCTTTGGGGTGCTATTTCAGCAGCTGGGTAGAAAAGGGAAACCAGCAGGATGTGAGACGCTTCTCAGAAAGAAGGTTGTTCATGAGGTTGGTATGTATGAAATTGCAGTCTACTGAACTCAGTGAAAAAGAGAAGGCAGGCATCTGAAAGCAGGGACTGCCCCCTTGCCACCTGAAGGATACATGTCATGGCTTTCCAGAACCCATGTGCATAGACACGGACGATGTTCAGGGACAGCGAACAGGAGTTCGTGGTATTTGAGTGAGAAGGTACACAGATAAATATCCAGGCAAAACCAGTGTTAGTTTTATATTTACAGCTGCCTACTTCCACACATGCTCATACACAATTGCCCACACACATGGATATTTCCAACATTGTAGGGACAAAAATATCCAAATATACCTTGTTGATTGAGTTCACATTACAACTGTGACTTAGAAGCTAACAGAGCCATTAACCAGTCAGTGTCACTCTGTAGATACTCAGCACAGTGAGAGAAACACAGTTCATTTTCAACAAACCCTGGGCAAAAAGAAATCTACAAATGGCTATGACATGTGTCTCTTACATTATGATCCTTATTAAAAGAGTTTTTCATTACATTATTGCCAATATTTAATTTGGACTAGGCTAAGCCACATCACTGATTAAATTAGAGCTCCAGAAAAAAAATTAAAATTATCTCGCTAGGTATGTGCTGAAAACATAAATAAAATAGATACAAATAACTGTGGAACTAGCATGGTCTATTATTTATTCATTGTGAAATTATAAACACCCAATTATATTTTATTACCTTATTCATCAATGTTGATCTCTTAAAAACTAATTTCTCAGGAAAGGAAAACCTAAATATCCATGGTTCTCAGGCAAGTAACTGCAAAATTCAAATTGTACTCCTTGGTCTGATGCCTGGTTTATAGAAATCATATTATATAAAATATGTAGGATCGATTCCAATCTGAAAAAGCACCAAAAACAAGTCTCCATAGGCATTCATTAGAAAATAATTTGGCTCAAATTTCTAGCAGTTCTCTATATTCATACACACATACAATTTCTAATATTTACATATTGCAAAAATATGTAAGAAGCTTTAGCTAAAGAATTTATGCACAGTGCAATCAAATCTGAATCACCCATGTTAAAGAGTAATTTGCGGAGAAAAAAATACTACTAGCTCACTTTGGGAAACCATCTCACTCCATCAGATCCATTCATTTTCACTTATCCTCTCTCTCCCTCTCTCCTTCTCTGTCTCTGTCTCTGTCTCTCCCTCCCTCCCTTTCTCTCTTTCTCTCCTTATCTTCCTGTTTCTAACCTCCTCCACTTTGAGACCCAGTTTGTCAGGTGGACGGAATATGGCTCTGAGTTATTATACTTAATCTGTAAAGGGAGGAACCAATTCTGAGCCATCAAGAATTTGAACTCTGTGCACATACATTGTGACAAGCATGTTATCCGGGCACTGCTTCCCTACATAGATTGCTTCTCCAGCCCTGCTTTGCAAACCTTCTACAATGGTCTACAGGCTTACCTCCCATCTGCCCCAGATGTTCTTCTAACACTAAGACATCTACAAATCAAGGACCACAGTGGCACTCCAGAGGCACCTGCATGGCTCCCTTTTTTCTCACCATTTTAATGTACTTCAAAGAGGACAAAGAAGAGAAAGAGAGTAGAAAGGATAAAGACCATACAAACAAAAATGCATTCAAAATAAATTATGGTGTATGCCATGGCTGCCTTTTGCTTGGCTAAAACACTTTACCATCAGCAACTTCAACCCATCTTAGGGGTCTGTTTATCCTCCCTTAAAGCTGTCAAACTCTAGGGCACCCAGATGTCACACAGGAGACAAGCCACAGGGATTGTTGCTTCAATCATTATCATCAATAATCATAGAAAGCCATTCAAGCAAGAACATTAGGAGCACTTTTTTTTTTTTTTTTTTTTTTTTTTTTTTTTTGCGGTACGCGGGCCTCTCACTGTTGTGGCCTATCTCGCTGCGGAGCACAGGCTCCGGACGCGCAGGCTCAGCGGCCATGGCTCACGGACCCACCCGCTCTGCGGCATGTGGGATCTTCCCGGACCGGGGCACGAACCCGTGTCCCCTGCATCAGCAGGCGGACTCTCAACCACTGCGCCACCAGGGAAGCCCAGGAGCACTTTTAACGGGCTAAATCACTAAGGGCTCATGGCTCCATTCTCAAATGGCCCTAGAAATTCCCCAAGTTTTCATGGTCAAGTGTTGTCTGAGTAGTCTCATATATAAACTTGAGGGCATTTCAGTTGGTCCTCTTAATGTGAAATAAGGGGATGGGACAGCCTTGACCTGGTTTTATATAACTTACCTGACTGTCCCAGGTTGGGGCCAAGGTACCAGGAAGATGTCAAGAACCACGGTAATGATCCCAGGGCCCCTAATTAGTCACTGCAGCTGAGTACCAAGGATAATTTATTCATTTACTCATTCCCTCAACAGTATTTTTTGAATAAATAAATGTGGCCAGCAGTGTTCTCAGCACTGGGGATACAGTAGTGGGGAAAACCAAAACCTGCCCTCATGGAGCAAGTACCACAATTTGATATATGATGCAGCATCTGAGTCCCTGAGAAAAGTCACTTTGCCTCACAGGCCTTAGTTTTCCAATATAGTAAATGAAATGATAGGAATCTGTTATCCATGAAGCTGTGGCTCTGTCTATGCCACCTATAAACACTATTTTTAGAGATATTCGTGATCCCAAATTGCCCATCTGGTTGGTGAAATAAACAAGCCTTCTAAAGTTTGCCAGCTGACGCTCAATGTGAAAGAAACTAAGAAGGAAATTAAAGTAACCAGTTAGTTCTGCTGGAATTTCTGGCAAATATTCCATTGAACTAGCCCATTCCAGGTCCAATACCATGACAGAAAGCACAAGAAATCTAGAAACCAAAAGCACTTTTCATCAACCACACCACCCACCCCCATGCAAAACGTTGGGTCTGTACAGATGGGTGGTCAATGAGTCTGCAGGTAGCAGAGGCCTTGGGTAAGGTTTCATCATGAGCAATAGTGAGCTGTTTGTGTGACAGTGGGCAGATATTGCCAGGCAGGAATGGATGAAGAGGGTCACCGACATGAGCAACTCAGGTTAAGTCTCCTTCTAAATCTTTAGTTGGAACTGTAGATTGGAGGCAACCATCTGCCAAAGTGATGCTTATCCCACAGCAGTGCATGGAGCCCAGACTGAATCGTTGTCCAGAGACCAACATCAATATTGGATGTGAATCCCTGACATTGGCTGTGCATATCAGGCCTCTCTGGACATAATGAGCATCTAGCTATGGGCGCTGGCTAAAGGCTTTGGGTTTTCTTTGGAAAAGTGAGCCCGAAGAAGAAATTGTGCTCAGATTGGAGACCCTGCAATCTTCTGTCTGGGAGGATTTTATGGTATAATTGATGGATAGCTGGTGGAAAAGAGCAGTCATTAGTCAACATTTGATTGTCTGTGATCCTCCAACTGCTGATCTTCCATGAATTGGAAGATGGACTTGCGGGTGGTCTAAGTTCTCAAGTTGTATGAGGAGCTTTGCGATGGTATTCCATTTTTTTCTTTCAAAAATATTTCAGAGTTGTACCAAGTCAAAAGAAAAATAATGCTTTCTTGCTTTTCTGGCCTTTTCTATGTGCTACTGGGAAGAAATCATAGAAGTGCCTAGAAATAGAGGACTGACAGTGTGTCCATGACACTTAAACACTTTGTCTTTCAGTTTATCTTTTAAATCATTTTTAATTCTAATTTTGAGGGTTCTTCTGACTTTGCAATTTACTTTATTGTGATCAGGTTCTTACAGAAAAATAATTCTATTGAATCTGACCAAATTCAAGGAGCAACTACAACTGCCAGGAACTATACTAGGTGCTGAAGTTTCAAAGATGAATGAGGCGTGGATCCTGCCTTGAGGAGTTCAGGTTTAGGAGGTGTGATAGGCAGCTTCTGAGATGACCACCAACGATCCCCATCTCTTGGTATTCATAAGCTTGTGTAATTCTCTCCCCTTGAAGGTGGGCTGGACTTAACTGACTCACCTCTAGCAAGTAGAATATGACAGAAGTGATAGGATGTCACTCCTAATATTAAGTTATAAAAAGACTGTGGCTTTCATCTTTGGCACTCTGTCTTGTACTTTCTCACTCATTTGCTCTAAGGGAAGTCAGTTGCTGTGTTGTGAGATGTCCTTGGAAAGGTCTCAGTTCAACTTCCTGGGAGGAAATGAATCCTGCTAAAAACCATGCAAGTGAGCTTGGAACAGGATCCTCTCTCAGTCGAGCCTTCAGATGAGACCATAGCCCTGGATGACAATGTGACTGCAACTTCATGGAAACCTTGATCCAAAGACACTCAGCAAAACCACACCTAGATTCCTGACCAATACAAACTATGAGATAATATTTATGTTTTAAGCTGTTACGTTTTGGAGGAATCTGTTATGCAGCAACAGATAACTATTATAGGTTATATTTTTTGAAATGACTATAATACAATGTAATAAGTGCTGTAATAGGGGAATGAATAGAGTGCTTACAGATGGAGAAGCAATCAATAATGGGAAGCTTGGGGAAAGCCACTGAGAGGAGGTAGCATTTGAGCTGGGCCTTGAAGGACAAATTTCCTAAGGGAAAAAAAGGATAAAGAGAATTACAGGGAGAGGAAATTGCAAGAAATTTAAGGTGCGTGGTTTATTCAGGCAAAGTAGAGTAGCTCAAGAAGAGCAGGAGAAAAGGGAAGTGGCAAAAGATGACGCTGAAGAGGTAAGAGGAAAGATTTTGAAGGGCCCCTTATACAGGCATACAGATTGGAATTTGACTCTGTAAGCAGTGAGGAATCCTCAGAGTTTTTTAGGCAGGGAGCTGATTTGCTTGTACCCATGCTTTAGAGAGATGACTCTGGTGGTTAGGACAGAGGGTATAGTGGAGACGGCTAGGGCAGGATGACCAGTTACAATATCCAGTTATTCAAAAAATTTTTATTGAGCACTTACAATGTGCCAGGCACTGTGTGAGGTGCCAAGCAGTGAATAACACAGATAAAAGTTCCTACTCCTATGCAGCTTATGTTCTAGTGGGGGCACTAGCATAGGACCAGCCTAGAAGCAGTGGTGATTAATGTAGGAAACATTTGAGAGGTAGAATTAGTCAATGGGACATGATTCTTGCCTGGACATTGGTGTGAGCAAGAGGGAAAAATTAAAAACAACACCGAGATTCTTAGGTTGGGCCACAGAGTAGATGATAACACCGTTAGCCGAGATGGAGACAGCAGCCTTGCAGAGAGTAACAATAGATTCATGTTGGTACATTGCACTTGTTGTGATGAGACTTTCAGTGGAGTTGTCCTTGGGTCGCTGAGAAAATACAGGTCTATACTCAGGAGAGAGGACCAGGCTGGAGATATAGATTTAGAAATCATCAGGTGTGGGTGGTAGATGAAACCTTGGCACTTGGTGAGATACTCAGTGAGAGACCACAGATTGAAAAATAAAAAGGACCTCGTTGGGAGGAGGGGGGAGGGTAACCACCAGAACTAAAGGCATGAAAGGGCAGCAAGAAAAGAATTCAGTGAGAAAGACAGAGACACTGGTCACAAAAGGAGGAGAACCTGGAGAGAGCCCTTCATGGCCTCCATGGCCACCACCATCAAGGGAGAGATGAAGTAAGATAAGAACTGAAGAGAACGTATTACACTGTGAACCACTGCTGATTAGAACTGGGGAAAGTGACCCCCAAGAGTAGTGGACCCTCATCGCTCTCTGAATGCCTGGGTGGTTTCAGCGTTGTAGAGGGAAGAATCCACCAGTAGATTATATCACAACATGCTTCTCCTTCCACAGGCTTTGTCCATCAGGCTCAGGTTTGGAAATACCATATAAAATAGTCTTAGGAATATTGCCTTTATCTGATTCCATTTGCTGATAGCAGGGGTCATTTTTTTTATGTAGGTTCCATGGCCAAAGCTAGGCCCTGCCAGCATCACTTTCCATCCTTGCCCTAGGAGATGCATCAAGTCTCTGGAAGCCAGTTCGTTCCTTCTGACCTTGGATTGAAGCTCTTCAGGCCCAGGTGTCAGAGCCCTGCCTGCAAGGCTGCGGCAGGTCCTAGTGGAGGCTTTTCCCACAGTTCCAGAGTTTGGTCAAGTGGCCCTGCATATTCTCCAAGAATGGCCAGATCCAGGAGAGATGCTGGTGCCCGGGCAGGAGAGCAGCATTGCAAGTCAGACTGAACAGTGGAGAGGATGGAAATAATCACCAGCCAGTAATGTTGGTGGCTGTGGTGTTTCTTTAAAATGCCATTGAATTCTTTGATCCTCCTCTTTTCAAGAGGTGGAGAGGCTATTCCTCAACTGTTGAGTGTGGGCTGAACTTAATGACTTGCTTTAACAGATACAGTAAAAAAGGAAGTGACAATATGAAACTTCGGAGGGTAAATTATAAAAAGGCACTCGGGTTTCCATTTTGACCTCTCTCTCTCTCTCTCCCTCCCTCTCTCTCTATCTCTCTCTCTCTCTCTCTCCCTCTTTTTCCCTCCTCCTAAAAAAGTCAGCTGCTATGTTATGAGCAGCCCTATGGAAAGGCCCACATAGCAAGGAACTGAGAGGGGCCTCTGGTCATCAGCCAGTAAGGAACTGAGGCCCTCAGTCCAACAGCCCAAGATGAGCTCAGCCCTACCAACACCACATGAGCAAGCTTGGAAGCGACTCCTTCAACCCCAGTCGAGCCTGGAGATGACCGCAGCCCCATCCAACATCTTGACTACCACCTCCTGAGAGAACACGCACCAAAACCACCCAGCTGAGCCATTCCCAGATTCCTGGTCCTCAGAAACTATGACATAATAAATGTTTGCTGCATCTGGGGGTAATTTATTACGTAGCCACAGATAACAGAAACAGTAGCAAAGGAGAAAAAGTAAGGGGTCTGGTGTGAAGGTTCTAGAAAAACCAGGCACTTGACAGGACTCCTGCTTAGGCGAGTCCCAGACACAGAAGGACCAGCACTGGGCTGAACACTGAAGGGCAGAAGTGGGGTTTGGGATTTTATCTCATTTCCTCTGCTCCATGCAGGGTTGTTAATTTTTTAAAAGAACAAATAGTGGGTACTAAGACAATTTATGCAACAATGTGGGGATGACTGAAAAAAGAAGTGAATAGGTGTGAAACCTCACCATGCAACAAGAGCACGTCTGTGGCTTCCTGGTCCCAACCTGTCTGCATGGTGTGGGCCAGAGAGGACCTCTTCACCATAGAAGATGCCATCTTTGGCCTCTGGTCTTGACCTCTATTCCCATCTCATCCTCACCCTGCTCCACCCTCCTTCCACCTTCCTGAGCCCCTCTCTCACCTCCAGCAAGCTTTCTATGTAGGTTTTCTGGAACAAGTCCCCCCATATTAGAAAGTCAGGGCCTTCCTGGAAGTTCCACGGACTGACATGAGCAGAGCAGCAGCCTACAGCCAGTATGTTAGCTAAAGAAAGCGATGCTTGGACATCTTAATGATAATTCTCATAACGTTTTCAAGTAAACACCTTTCTATTCCCTGCTTTCCTTTGATTCCCCACAAAAATCCTGTGAGGTAGGCAGGACAGATATAAGTACTCCTGATTTACAGGTGAGGAAACTGAGGCTCAGGATGGCTCAGGTGGACAGCAAGTCGTGGAACCAGGGCCAGAAGCCATGTCTTCACACCCTTTCTACATCATGGTCTTTCTACATCATGGTCTCTCACTACATCATGACCCAAGATGGCCAACCCAAATGTGGTGGCCCAGCTTGAGTTCAGCTCCTTACTTGAAACTGTTAAATATAAGAGCATTTTCCCCTTTTATTCACAAGAAGTTTGCTAAGGCACAGTAATGTAGGTCACTGAGTTTCTCTGTGCCTCAGTTTCCTCAATTTGTACCACACACAGGTGACTACTTGTCCCCTAAGGCCTTTTTGGGCCTCAGTGTTCCATGCCTCTAGAGAAATCCTTCAGGAAGCCGGGCTTGCTCACACGAGGCAGGACATCAAGCCCTCACCATCTGGCAGTGGCTGATCCTGGAAAACCCTGGGGAAGACTCACCCCGCAGTGAGACAGTCCAGCCCACGCAAAGGGGCCCTGGAGGCTGCAGGAAGTAGGGTAGCAGCCTGTGGTGACATTATTGGGCTTCAGCTCCTGAGAATCTCAACAGAGGTCCCCTGACCCCATTGGCCACGGTTTCTCTGCCAGAGCCTGGGGTGGGGAGGTGTCCTTTCCCTCTCCCCACCTCACCATCCCATGCAGCTTTGCTGGGCCAGTTATCCCACATGGAGCTACCAGGATGGACGTCCCATCACCAGCTCCCCGAGTAGAGCCTCTGAGAGGAGCACACAAAGATATCTAGCATCCAAAGCCAATTTCACATCAGCCCCAGACACCTCGAGTACACTGTCAGTTAAGAAGGGATAGGAATGTTTCTTACTCACCTTATTTAGGAGAAGAAGAAAAGAGCAGACAGGGCCCCCCTTTTGCATTCACCAGACTGCACCACAATCAAGACACCTACAACCCTACCACCCACCCTGAAGCCCCCAAAATGGTTCACCAGCTCCTTTTAATCCTTTTCCCTCTTCACCCCCTAATTCCCCCACATCACTAATACACTTTCCAAGTTGTGATGGAAGGAGAATGGAAAATGAGGATGACGGTGGTGACAACCAGCTTCCCCTGAAGCCTCTCTACCAGGATCCTTGAGCACCTGAGGTCCCTGATATCCTTCAACACCCTCAAAGAGAAGGAAACTAAAATCAAGCTGAACCAACCCTACTTAAAGGAGAAACATCCTTGGCCTCCAAACCCAGCACCATCTGTCTGGCCTTGTATTAACCCAGAATTTGCTTCCAACCCCAAACACAAAGGCAGCACCAGCTTTGCACTCGTCCTGCATCTTCGGGCACTCAGTCCAACTCATAGATCATTTTCCAGCAGTCAAATTCTCATCTAAGATTAATCTGACTTTTCCTTACAATCAAATATTTATCCAACAAATTCATGAATGAGAATTGATCTCGCTGTTTATTTAGAAAGCTGGAGGAGTTGATTTTACATGGGCTTTATTTTTTTCCTCTGGATAAATTAGGGAGTTGAGATAGAACAAAAGAAAGCAAATCAATGGCTATTTCCAGTTACCAGCATTGTCTTCAGATTTAATAGAAATGATGCCCTAAGACACATAGTTTATTCAGTATGAAAATACCCATCGATATTAGAGTGATGCAAAAGGAAAGCCTTTCCTTGTACTTTGTAAATGTAGACAAGAGCCTCACAACTGTTTGAAGATTCACAAAGCCCTTCTGATAGGTGGTCATCAACACCGTTCCATAACCAGGGAAATTAAGGCACTGAGTATCCCTGAAATGGCTCTGGTTCACCTGAGGAATAGGTATGAGAGGATATTCATCACCAGAAATCTGACCTCCCTTCAGAGAGAGCTAAATACATGGCACATGTGCCACTAGTCCATCCCGTACTCACGGCAGACATCATTAATCAATTCAACGTGCTCTTCACTCCTCATGCTGAGACCTTGGATCCTCGTCCACACAGCACTCCAATCCACCATGACCATTCTGTGAGTTTGCATACAAGAAGAAACCTAGTTGCTACCTCTGAGCTGGAAACTGTTAAGCTTAATAGGTTAAAAGTCTCATGTGAGCACTAAGGATTCGAACCTTAAGGAGGTCACCAAACAGATATTTAACTCCTGTTTGCCTTTCTGTGAGTCAGAGACCCTATCAAAACAACTAGGACCACAAACCAGATGGTGGCCTTGTTTCGTGGTTGGACTAACAGACAGTGTTCCTACAGTCACATACTTCTGTGTATACAGAAAATCATCTGAAAGACCCTTTCTAAAAAGAAAAAAATTTAATAGTGGTTAGTGTTTTTTTCTACCTCATTAGTTATGAGGTACCAACCCACCCCTCCTTAAGTAATTCCTACATCTCTCATTGCCCACGGCGGGAAGTAAGCTCCTTCGTGTTACAAGCCTCTTTGCTGCCTGGCCACAACTGCCTGCTTTAGATTCATCTTCTTTCTGACCACTGACCCAGCGACTTCTACACCCTGTGCAACAACCTCAAGGAAAAGTACTTGCCGTGATCCTCCGTCTCCCCACCCCCACCCCCAAAAACCTGCTCTTTTTGCACTTCACACTTTTGCGCACAGAGGTCTCTCTGAGCCGTCTCTCAACTCCCATTCACAGCCAAACCTGTCAAGCAGATAGTCTACACTCTGGTTGCATGAAGTGTGGTCCATGAACCAGTGGCATGAATATCACCTAGGGGCTTGTTAGAAACACCCACACCAGACCTATGAACCTAAATCTTCATTTTAACAAGATGCACTGCCCTAAATTCGCTCCCTCCCTTTCTGGGAAACCCCACCCAGTCTTCCTTCTCTCTGATCTGACTTCCTTCCCCACCTCTCCATCAAAAAGACTTTCATTGAGTGAGTGAATCTGTCAATTCATATATGAATAAAAGGATCCATGAAATATCACTTCCACTTGTGCCCACCCTAGGATCTTCTATTCAGCCTTCAAGTCCAGTCCAAATAGCCCACTTCTGTGAAGACATTTCTGCTCTCCAATGTAGACAAGGAAACCAAAGTGCTGAGAGGCTGGACAAACTGCCCGAGCACAGCCAGTGCACCCACGGTGTGCCACCTTTAAGAATGACATCAGGAAGGATTCCCTTGACCTCCCCAGAAGCCCCTCGTGGCCACTGTCAAGGGCAAAGCTCTGTGGCTGAAACGGGTATGGCAAGTCGCAAGTTGCTTTGTGGACGAGGCCCCCGCGTGGGCTGATCAAAACCAGGTTTCCTTGTTCAGGATATTAACCTGAACAAGGGGCGCCCTCTACCCAGTCTCTCAATCCCCTTGAAGACTGTTGTATGCTCTCTTCCTTCAACACACATCCAAAGAACACAACTCTTTCACTCTCCTGGCCTCAAGGGGGAATTTTTCCTTTTTCTTTGGAGAACAAAGACCTCAGAGAGGAAATATCAGTTGCTGGTCTTTCCACTTCCCCAGGCCACAGCAACGCCATTCTGGTGACCGAGTGGCTCTCCAGCTTTAGAGTACGGGGAGAGGTTCTAAACGTACAGGTCCTGATGCAGGGTCCTTGGGCTGCACTTGGTGACACTCTGCTTCCTAGACTCTCCTCGAGGCTCCTGCATGTCGACAAACTGTGCCATGAGGCAGGTGTGTAGGACCACGGGCAAGTCCACCAGCTACCTTGAGTCCACCTTGGTCAAAAGAGGGCTCCAAAATCTTTCCTGCCCACCTCATCCTTTTATGGTGAGGATCACAGCAATAGGGTATGTGCTATGGCTTTGTTAAATAGAAAACGTTCTTTTTGAAGGCAAGGTTTTACCGCTTTTCTGCTTGGTTTTGGCACTAACAAGTAACCCTCTATTCCCATTCCCAGAAATTCTGTATTTCTCTCAACCTCAGAGCCTACTGTCAACATACTCTTAAGTGTTTCAGACAGTCCTGTGATTGTTGGATGCAAAGGACATCAATTCATACTGGCCAGTGTCCAGACATACATAAGCTATCTTCCCAACAGCAGTTCTGTTTGCCAGAGACCTGGGGGTCTTGTGCATAAGCAGGAGGCCTTAGCTTCCTCTCAGCAGCTTGAGACAGGCAACACACACTCTCTCCCCAAGATAAGGCCTTTCAGACAATAAAGCACTTAGAATATTTCCTTTGTGCTATTAAGAACAAACACAGGAGCCCACCCCAGTGTTTGTGGGACTGATCTGACAGGGGTAGGAGAGATGTAAGATATCATTGCCATTGTGTCATCATGAACCATTGAAAATCTTTGCAACCTAATTAAACTGCACTCACTGAATGATGAGTGAATTCAACAGCCCCAGAACAAGCATTGCTTTTCACCATTTTCTATTTTAGTGTCTATTCAACTATTTTAAGAAGGACATACCTGAGCCAAAATCAAAAGAGCACAGCTAGTAATAACCAGCGCGGTCCTAACTTACCGAGGATGCCATCAATTCGTGGGGTCAGGGGCTCCAGCACACTGACCTCGCCGCTTCTTACCACTTACCACCCTCTCGGTCATCACCTCTCATACGCCCATAGCCATAGCCTCCATATCCATCCCTAAAATCACACCCTTGCATCTATCTACTCACCCCTCTTTCCTACTCACCTCAACTCCAGTTAAGCCCAGCCCTCCACCTGTTCCATGCTGAACCCAAGCAGAGAAAATCACACCCCTGTGCTAACCAGTCTCCACTGAATGGTGACCACAAATCTTGGCAAACCATTCTCTCTCATCTCTCCATCTTCTCAAATCTCCCATACCTCGTATGCCTTTCTCGCACTCTTCTCATTGAGCTGAAAAAATACCTAAGCGATAAGCATAAAAACTTTCTCATCTTCTCCATGTGCTTCCACCCATCTCCCCGCACCCGTGCCCCTACGCCTGTCTCCCTCCCGTTACCAGGAACAACTCTTCCAGCTCCTACTTGTGCCTGGATCCTGACCTCTCACACCTCCCTGAGAACTTTGTTCCTGCTATAATTCCCTCTTGCATCATCAGTTTCTCTCTCTCTAGTCGACCGTTCTGCCACCGTACAAATATGCTCTTGACAGAAGAGCACCCATCTCTCAAGGAGACCCTGACCAAGCATCCCCCCTCCATCGAGAGACACATTCCTGCTCCTCTTTTTGGCACAACTCCTTGAAAGGGCCAGTGCTCTCCATCCCCCTTTCTGCACACGTTCTCCTCAGCATACTCACCTGACCTCCTCCCACCTCCCCGCTGCCTTTTTTCAGTCTCCTTTACTGGATCCTCTTCCTTACTCCAGTCTCTTATTTTTATCTAGTTAGACTCACTTCCCCTAAATATCATCTACACACTTGTCACTCCCAAAGTGATAACTGCAGCACAGACCTCTCTGCTGAGTTCCAGACTCATATACTCACTGCCACGGTGGTTGAGAACCCGAAGAATAGAAAGTAAGAAAGATCCGAGATGGCAAAGGATCATCGTGGGAAGATTCCCATCTCAAGAGGTGGTGATGACCCTGCAGCCAGGAAGGGAGGATGCAGCTGGGTGGGGGGGACTGCAGCGTCTTCCTGGGGTTGGGAGGTGGAACTCACAGTGAGCAGAAAAGCTGATGGCAGCAGCTTTCGGAACGGCCAGGATGCATTTCGGACCATGAATAAGTAAAGAAAAGAGGTCATCACGGTTCCAGAATCATGAGAACAGAGAGGAGAGAGAAAGCGAGAAGTGGAAGAATTAGTAAGTCTTGGGGGAAGGACTGCGGAAGGAAGAAAGGAGACAAAGAAAAAGGTGGGAGACAAAGAAGAAGGAATGGGTAAGAGAATGAAAATAAGAACCCAGAAAAGAGATTTTGGTCCTTGCTTACTCAGGAGATACAACCAGAATTCTGGCTGAATTCTCAGCAAGAGGCAGAAACTCAATTCTCCAAGTCTTCCCCAGAGGGGTATTAGTATGATTACTATGAATGGCTACTATTTATCAATGTGTTTCCTGGGTGCTAGGCACTTTGAACACACTTCCTCATTTAATTCTTAAAACAGCCTGTGACTCGGGTGTCCCTGTGCCCATCTGATGGAAGCTAAAGCTCAGAGCAGTGAAGTAATTTACTCAAGACCACCTAGTAAGGGGGTGGCAGAGGCAAGGTGCAAACCTACATCTTATCCCAACCTCCCCACAGGGAACCACCACACCACTGGGCCCCAGGAAACAGGCAGTGGAGAGAGACCTTCTCCTGACACACGGAGGCTGAGGCAGGGGGCGGGGTGCCATGAGCAGCCCTGCAGAGAGCACTGACCACCAGGCAGCTTCCCAAGTCAGAGGGCTGCCCACCTGCGCCGAGGTGCTGCTTTCCTCTCCACAACCCGCTGTCCCCTGTCCACGCTGCCCACTGACTGGAGGGGAACCTGAGGACTCGGCAGGGTGGCGTGAGGATTCGGGCGAACTGCTTCTCCCAGCCCTGGCAGCTAATCTAGGATGTGGGATTAAAAGCACTCCCAAATTATCCTAGGGCAAAACCAGGTCAAGCTCACCTCCAAACCCAGCCCTCACAGAGTTAAAGGTGAGGAACTGGTCGGGCTTAAAAGGCAAAGAAGTTAATTAGCTCCCTGAAACCAAGAGGGGAGGAGCAGAGCCTGGATAAAGGGGTAGCTGGAGGCGAGGGAGAGAGCACTCAGCTGGGAGTCCAAAGCCTCACACCCACGGGGCCTCCAGGGAGCTCTGAGGTCTGGGCCATGACTCTCCTGTGTCTCTGTTTCCTCCTCTATCGGACCAGGTCTGAGGCCCCTTCTCTGCACCCGACAGCCTAGGACAGGGCAGCATATGGGGCCAACGCAGCCTCGTCTGAAACGGGCCCAGCGGGGGGGACAGTGGGGCCTGACTCTGGAAGTCAGAGCTGGGAGACAGCAGTGATTCTCGGCAGGTGTGCCCTCCGCAGGCGCCCCGGACCCACAGGGGAGATGCCCCGTCCAACCCTAACCCAGCCGGGTCTCCATGTGCCTCTTCAATCAGGAGAAGTGGATGGAGCTGGGGGGCCGGGGGGGGGTCACACGTGTGGGTGGACAGAGAGAGCAGGCGGAGGGGGCGGCTACCTCCCAGACATGATCAGTGGTCATGCTGCAGGGGGTTGGGGGGAGAATATAAACATATAAGCCACCATCTCCCCTCCACGACCCCCGGAACAGTACCTAAACCTTCCACCACCAGCGCGACCCCAGGGGCCTGAAAAATGCAAACCAGTTTCTCTGACAGGATAGCCCAGTGTCACATTCCTGACTTGATCCACCCGAGCCTCTGGCTGTCAGCACCAGGGTGAACCTTGGACCACCTGGTCCAAACCCTTCTTTAAAAAATACAAGGAAAAGGAGCCCCCAGATGGTGAAGCAACATGCCCAGGGTCACAGGGCACAGTGGCAGCAGGGCTGGGACACTCACCAGGCCTCCTATATCTTCCCACAGTGCGGACTGTCCCCTGGGGGCGCCCCCTGGGGGGTCTGGCATCTTGGCACCCTGCTTCCAGGGCTGCCTCTGCCCCTGTTCAGCCATGGCAGCAAACGAGCCCCTGGGGCCTTGCCAGCTGACCCCTCCTGACCCTGCCTTCCGGAAGGGTGAATGCACATCAAAACCCGGCGGCTAAAATATTCCTGGGTACCGTCCGCTTGGCGCCCAGCTCCCTTTTCCACAGTCTACTGGGAGGGAGAAATTGCCAGAAGGGATAGCTCTAAAGGCTTTCACAGAAGGGGGACTCTCCTTAGAAACATTCCTTTGTTTGGACAATGGGGATAAGGCAGGAAGATGGGGGGGATGGAAGAAAAAGGTTAATTTTTTATAACGTCACATTCTCACTAAAATGGCACCCTGGAACTTTCAAGATCATCTGACCAATACCAGGTTGGACTCCTTTGTTACAAAGATGGAGACTGAGTTTCTTTTGAAGCAGGTCAACCAAATGATGCCCACGGGCCTTAAAAAGAAGAAATGAAAGGGAACGAAGTCCCAGGAAAGGAAAAGTGCCCTACCTGGGAGTGAGAGAGAGCTCTTTGCTCCCCTCCTGACAGGCTCACAGCTACCTAAAATGGTCCTATGGAGCTGCCCGGCACAGAGAGGCCCGGCCAGGGCAGCTGGCTCTTTGCAACTGCCCAGTCTGTCCTTTTCTGGGAAACCCAGATTCATTAGCATATGGCTAAACCCACAATGCTGGCCAGCCAATGGGTAACAGGACTCCCAGCGAAGATGGATTTGCCCAGTAGCCAGCGGGATTCTTGTTACTATAGGAAAAAGCCAGGTTCCCAGAGGAGGCTGGAGGAGAGGAAACAAGAATGAACAGAAGCCCAGAGCCCATGGTTGAAGGAAGGAGGGGGAGGATGCAGGAGGGTCCACCTCCCTGGGCAATGGTTAAAAGGGAAAGAAAGAAAAAAAAAAAGGAAAGAAAGAACCCAGCCTTTGAAGTCAAATAGACATATGCATTTACCAGGTTTCAGGCAAATTACTATTTAACCTTTCTCCACCTCAGTTCCCTCAGCTGTAATATAGGCCCAACATCACAGGCCGTTAAAGGAGGTGAGGAGATTAGAGAACCTATGATGACGTGTAGTTGGCGCTCAGAGCACCTGGTCCCCCTTCTCTCCTTAGCATCCAAAGCCAGCCCCACCTGGTCCTGGGAAAAACCCATGGGGAAACTCCCACCCAGTGAGCCCCGGACAAAGCACAGGGGCCTTCCAGGGAGGAGGATGGCGGTCCCAGTGACGAAGGACCGACCCATTTGGGCAACCATCCTTAATTTCCCTCTTCACATTTTGGGAGCCCTGGAGCGCTCTTCTCCCAAATGAGGCATGCAGCAGAAATGAGCTGTGATTAGCGCAGGGGAGAGACCAGAAGGACAGGAGAGCAGGGAGAGCAGCTGCAGAGTTTCCTGGAATTAATGGAGAGGGAGCAGGGAGGGCAAGTTGCTGTCTCTGAAGCTCTGTCTCCCTGAGCCAATCACCAGGCAGAGACCTCGTTTAAAGCCAACCTTCTCAGCCTCTGCAGGGCAAAACCCACTCTGAGGGCTGCCTATGATAGAGCTCATGCACCATTTGAGGCAGGCCTGAGGTGTCCTCTGTGGGACACGCAGGGAAATTTCAAGCCAGTATGTAAATGCATGAAACACACAGAACACTGCGCTAGAGGCAGTTAAAACTCAGCCTCGGAACGTTAGCTGTTCCAGATCTATGGCAATGTTACAGTCTAAAGGCAGATGAAGGAGAGAGCGATTTTGAAAGAGTTTGGTGAGATAGTGCTGTACGAGGCCCAGGTGCTGCATAAATGTTGGGCGGGTGGGTGGAAGGGGAAGGGGTGGTTCCAATCATTTTTCCAGGGAAGGTGGTTATTATTCTACTGTTTCAATTCACAGGGTTTCAATTCTCTGCTGTCAGACGACCTTTTCAGTCCAGGGCTCTGCCACTTTTAGCCATGCCTAAGCCAAGGTAATTGTCACTGAACATTACAGGCAAGTAGCAAGCAATGCAAATGCACTCGTGTTAATATCAGAAAGAAGTTCTGGAGTCTAGTCTGGGCCCTACCACTTCTGTGTAGCTTTGGCCAAATCACTTAACCATTTGAGTTTTGGTGTCTCATCTGCTAAGTGGGACAGTAACCCCTGTCAAGGCTGCCAGGAAGATTCCATGGAGAGTGTGGTGGCTATCATTTAGCACGTCTTCCAGCCTCAGGGGCCAGTGAGGAATCCATCAACAAGATGAAGTGGGGAGAATGAGATAGAAATGGAAATGAGGACAGGGGATTGCAATCTCACAGCTTCTTCATCCTCCAACATGGAAATCAGCTAAGGGTGTCCAGACAGTGGTACCAAAAGGAGCTTCTACACCCAAACAAAGGCCATGGCCAGAATCTAAGCCTGGTTTCCTTGATTTTCCTCAGTGACATTCACTGACCTTTCAGTCTAAAGGGTGCTTTTCCAAATCAACCCTTTCTCCAACTTGACTAGGAAAACAATCATAGATTTTGATCCCAAATTTCAACTGGTCTGTCAGATATAAAGCTCTCTGGGGCCAACCAGCCTCTTGGGATAACCCATACTCCTCCCCAAATGCATTGCAAACCAATCGGTAGTATAACAGAAGATTCTCTGGTTTCAGAGTATACTTCACGGAAGATGCCCATGGAATCATTTGATACCAAGCAAGATGAACGTTTCATCAGCTGGACAAGTGTCACAGAGAAGACGGGATACAGTGGGGTTCTGTTAAAAGGCATTTAGAAGGAATTCTGATCACTTCTTTTCCCCACAAGGGCTAGGATCCTATAACCACAACAGGGTCAGATGCAGCCTGGTGGGAAGCGTGTACGAAACCCAAACTTCTTGACGTGTGCGTTGGGGCTGTCCTCGCGTAACCATCGTAAACATCACATTCTCCTGCTCAAGAACTCACGACGCCCCTGACTTCCTACCATTCCTGTTTCCTTTGCTATGGATCAGGCCCCACCACAATGAGGATGCTACTTACGTTCCTATGACTCCTCACTACAGCCCAGGATCTCCCCCAACGCCCTTCAGGCTCATCTCTGTGATGGCTTCAAACTTACAGTGTCACTCGCACCTCTGAGCTTTTGTTCAGACATTCCACACTGCTGCTGTCAGAGGCCTGCCTTCTCTTTACCCACCCGACTCTACTCATCTTTCCATGAAGACGTACTTCAGCCTGCACTCCTAATCCTAACTCTTTGCTGAGCCCATCTGATACTTTGCTGAGCTCCCTTTGCTGGGCCCATTTTGTACCAACTTGGCACTTACTTAGATGGTCTTGTCTTAAATAATATACTAACTGCCTGTCTCTCCTCCTCATGAACAGAAAAGCTGTCTTATACAGTGGAGAGAGTCTTAGGGCCAGAAAACCCTTGATTAGAAATATCAGACTTTATCAGCTGTGACTACTATCTTTGTCAATTCCATCTCCCTGAGCTTCAATTTCCATTTCTGTGAAATAGGAATAATAATCTTAACCTGAAAGGACTAAATATGGCTTTCACAAGCTAACACCTATAAGAAGCCTATCGGTGACTAGCACACAGAAAGTATCCCCAAAAGTTTGTTTCAGTTCTCCTTTGCTCCTCTTTTATGTCCTGCAAAACCTAGCACAGTATTGCAACATAGAAGGTCTTCAATAAATGCTTGATTAATTGATCAGTATCATAAAGCAAACCAATAACTAGGGGGTCATTATGCAAGGTAACAGTATACGGTCAAAATGTATTGATCTATTTTTCAATTGTGGACGAAAGGTTGATGTCTATGGAGGGAAAACAATCTATTTTAACTAAAGAAGTTTTCAAGATTACAAACTGCCAATCTCTCTGAACCCATAACTCAGCCAAGTAGCAGTTTCAGCATAAGTGTTCATGCTAGTAATTCATCACGTCCCTCCTCCACCCCCTCTTACACAAGTTACCTCCATTCCCAACCTCTTTTACATATTTCTGGCCCACAGAAAGTTGACTTCACACCCTAAATACAGCACAATCCTTGCTACTTCTTTAAATCAAATACCAAGCAAAACCATTCTATAGGAGTTCTTTTCTAAGTTATTTAGAAAGCATCCTGATCACTGCCTTTCCCAAACAGAATTTTTGTCTAATATACACAGATATAAAATTAACTTTGTCTTCTAATAAGACCTTTCTTCCCCCACCAAGTAGGGGAGAAAAGAGTAGACAACCATGAATAATAGTGAGGTCTTCAACCAAAATCCAGCTGAGAATAATATCCAGGCCATATGAGCAACTATGAAGTCCATGCACCAAGGATGACACTGGACATGGTGGGGTCCGATGACCTGAGAACTGGAGGGGAATTCAGGTGGAGTTTCAACGGAACAATTTTCACTTCGTGGCCTTTTGGCCTTAGTGGGTTTTTCTGCTGCTTCTCACTGTTCCTTTTTCACATGTTTGGTGTTTCTCTGGAGGAGAATGTCTCCTGCCACCTCATTCACTCTCCAGCTGGTGTCTCACACTATCAAAACAAGAAGAGTCCCCATACGGGCTTGGGACATTGCTCCAGGGTGAATAGGAGCAAGCCTAGAAATGTAATTTTAGTTAATGATCATAATAAGCATTCATGAGACTGATTTTCCCCATGCCTCCCACACCCTGGTGTTGAGTCAGGCACTCACTCGTTCAGGTTGCCCAGCTGCAATTCAAAGCATTGAAGAGGTAGACAGGTCCCCAAAAGGTCATCTAGCCCACGTCCCTAGCTCCACGCAGGAGAAATCCTTGACTATCAGCGAGTTCCATTTGAGCCTCAATAGTCAAAAATCTTTGATATCAAAAGAACTTTGTCAACTTGTTCTAAGCCCCAAGGTGCTCTTCCTGTCCTCTCTAGAGACCAAAGGCAACTGGTCAGTCTATTTTTCTCAATGATACAAATAATGATGGTTACTAAGTGACCCCTAATTCTCTTCCCCAAGTTAAACAAGCCCAAATCCTTTAACCTTTTCTTAAGGGGCTTATTGTCCATCACTTTAAACATGTTGTTCATCTTTTTTGTACCTTTTGGTTTTTCCACAGTTATTTTCAGCTAATTCGAACATGGTGGTGTCAAACATTAAATAGGGTGGCGAAGTACTTTCCAACCCTTGCACGTTATTCCCAATATAACACGGCCTGGTAACACGCTCACTTAAAAATAAACAACACAACACTCCTTCAGCTAGTGTTCCACTAGGACTTCCAGATCCATCTCAGCTATGATTATGCCTTGTCGGGCGATCACTAACAGCACAGTCAATGTAACTGTATCAGTCAGATTGGTGCTAAACCATTGACGACCACTGTTACCACCTCTCAACAAAGTATTTCCTATTCTGGTGTAAGGAAAGGTCAGGTAACCAAGGGATTGTGCCGCTTATACCATGTTTATATAAAATACATAACAGGAGTTTCTAACTTTTGGTCTGAAGAATCTTTCTCCTTTTTTTAGTCTATGCCTAAAAGCTGACATCTGGGTGACCTCAGATGTGATCACAGGGTAGAACTTGCAGCAAATGGAGCTGACATATAACATGCCCATCCCAACCCCTGCCCCTTTTAAGGAAACTTGGAAATAACCAGGGGAACCTAGCAATAAGCGCCACTAGAAGGTATCCTGAGATCTGAAAAGTTATAGATCCTTTCCAAACAACTGAGCATCCTCTAATAAGGGCTAAAGAGGGATCTTGGGTACATTTGGCATAGCTGCTGCCACCTGGCATGACTAGCTCAGAGACCACCCTTCAGGATCATCTCCTATTCAATTTGTAAGAAGGTTTTTTTTTTTTTTAAATTTATTTATTTTAATTATTATTATTATTATTTTTGGCTGCGTTGGGTCTTTGTTGCTGTGTGCAGACTTTCTCTAGTTGTGGCGAGTGGGGGCTACTCTTCGTTGCGGTGTGCAGGCTTCTCATTGAGGTGGCTTCTCTTGTTGCGGAGCACAAGCTCTAGGCACATGGGCTTCAGTGGTTGTGGCACACGGGCTCAGTAGTTGCGGCTCGTGGGCTCTAGAGCACAGGCTCAGTAGTTGTGGTGCACGGGCTTAGCTGCTCCGCAGCATGTGGGATCTTCCCGGACCAGGGATCGAACCCATGTCCCCTGCGTTGGCAGGCGGATTCTCAACCACTGCGCCACCAGGGAAGTCCCTATAAGAAGGTTTTAATTCAATAGGATGTCTGGTATCAGGAATCTTCCCCACCATCCAGGGAGGAAAATTATTTCTTAACAGTTCTTTTGGGATGTGAGGTTGAGGAGGTGGGGGAAGTCTCCTAATTCTGAATATGACCACAAGAATCTGAGCTCTTAGGAAGAAAGGCATCACAGCAACATCTTCAAAGGCATCAGAGCAATTGTTAAACACCCCGTGATTAACAATTTCAGAGAGCCACAGTCATTGAAGAATTGGTAGTCACCAGAAAGAGACCATTTCTCTAACTACAGCAATTCCATGCCTCCTGTGTCAGGTTCCACTAAATTTCCATTATCACTTATCTCATAAGATGACACGCATTTGCACAAATCCGTCCATTTTAAAGTTGGCCTTTTTTCATACTTAAGTTGCCAGAGATGAACATTAGTCATCACGTCCCCAGATTCACTCTTCTGTATGGCCAGCACATAGACTGGCTAGATTATTGACAGACTCTTTAGATAAGCATTGCACTATTGTAGTTTGGACTCGGCACTCAAACTGGAAAATCTAGTCGACAGCTTTCTAAAATCTTGTGATGGAATATCTTGGCTCTGAAACATTTTTGCAAATAGGCCTCAGTACAGTTGACATTGCTGACCCTGAAATGCACCCCTTAGCCTTTCACCTCATGATGTGAAATTCTTCTCTTTCCTTAGTCCTGAGACCTAGAAAATGCCCTAAATATTATCACCATCCAATTTAACAGTATAATAGTTGCTTTCTAAATCAGGGATCAGCAAACTGTGGCCCCTGGGCCAATCTGGCCAGCTGCCTATTTTTGTAAATAAAGTTTTATAGGAACACAGCCATGTCCATTCATTTACATACTGTCTTGGGCTGTTTTCATGCTACAACTCCAGAGCTGAGTAGTTGCAACAGACTTCTGGCCTGCAAAGCCTGAAATATTTACTATCTGGGTCATTATAGGAAAAGTTTGCAAACCCCTCATTACAAACCACAAGGAAAACAAATTGCTTATTCAGAATAACCTTCTCTCCACCCTGACAAAAGAAAACAAAACAAAAAAAAACCCTGAGCCAAGTGAGTAGTTTTTGCATACTACTTTGCATAAAATCTGGCCTGGCTCTCTTACAAAGTGTCCTCTGAAATAAGATGCATATAAGATGTAAATCACAAGACAAATCTAAATAAAAATTCTAGAGTAATAATAATAATATATAAAAATATGTTATATATAATATATTATGGTATATATAAATATATATTATAAATATATATATCCCTCCAGAATTTTTATTTAAATTTATAAGTATTTTACATCTTATATGTATCTTATTTCAGAAGACACTTTGTGAGATATATGTTTTTCTTTAAATCAGAAGCAGTTGTGAATTTGCTGGTTTGGGGATACAATAAAACTTGAATTCCGTTCTAGTCTCATGGAATAATTTGAAGGTCTTAGAAAAGAAGGGTAAAAGAAATGTGATATAAGAGATAACTCATCATCAATAATAAAGTGAAATAAAAAACATATCTCTAAACTATACAGCTGTGCCCAGAGTTTTAAAGGGGAGCTCTTTCAGGGGGAAAAGGACTGGATGGGGGGAATGTTTTTTTTACTGGAACCCCACCCTGAATCCCTAGCACGTGGTGGATAATGCTCTAACTCCACCCAGAGAGCAACCCAGGGACCCATTCCCAGCACATAACAGTTCTAAGGCAGGATACACTAGACACATCCATAGGTTAAGTCAAGGTTCTGCTGTCATGAAAGAGTTTGGTCAAGGCATCCTAACCTCAACTTCAACTTTAACCAGACTTTCAGCCCTTGGGGAGCTGCCCCAAAGCCTTCAAAGGGTGTCTGCTACATGCTCACCTTTGGTTTCATCCACACAAAGTTGATCTTCAGTGTTTTTAATTTACAACCAGCATTTTAAAATAGGGAGATCTCACCAAAACTTTTGAATTTTTGGCCCCTCTTAAAAACCCAGAAGACCTGGGAACCCTGGGCCCATGTTCTTTCAGGCAGCGTCCCTTGAGCTGGTGGCAGCTGCCCCATTCAGAGCACAGGTGCTCTCTGGCTCTACACACCCCCTAACACTCTCTGTTGCTCCCCTGTGCCCTGAAGCTCAGCATAAGGGCTACTCCCTGTCTCCCTGGCACTGTTCATTTTCTCATCCCTGGCCTGCTTTACTCACTAAAGATACCTGCTCTGTAGGCACCTGAATGTCAAACCCAGAGCTAACCCTTTATACAAACTAATATATTTCCAAATGGATAAGGAAAAATGACTTCTTTTGCTCTTTCTCATTCTCTGGTTCACATGTATACTTTCCCCCTCCCACTTGGTCAGTGATCACCTACAGACAGAAAGCACACATAGGCTTTGCCAACAACTCACCATCAGATATTTGGAAAAGGCAGCCCCTGCCCTCAGGACCTGCCATTAGAGACATTAGATTCTCCTGGGTCTCCTCTATCCTTATTTACACTGATACTATAGCTCCATGCTAGACATCTCATCCCTACAGGCAGCCCAAAGACAGTCTCTACAAAGAAAGACTTAGTCATGAGGTAAAACACACTTTGGGTAGAAAGTGTTTGCCCATCAAAGTACCCTTTTCCAAGGTATAAAGTAGAAGGAAGATTTCAGGTGTAATCACTTCCCTCCTCAGAAGATACTGACTCCTCTAGGTAACCTCTGAATTGGATCTAATGTCTCAAATGAGTCGCTGTAGGAAGTGGGTGTGTAATAAATGTGCAAAACTTCCTTTCTACACCAAGTATCTATAAGCAGATGAATGGGAAAAGAAAAGGTAATATATACACGCAATGGAATATTATTCAACCTTAAAAAGGAATGGAATTCTGACATGTTACCAGATGAATGAACCGTGACGATACTATGCTAAGAGAAACAAGTCTGTCACAAAAGGTCAAATATTGCATGATTCTACTTATATGATGTACCTAGAATAGTCAAATTCACAGAGTCAGAAAGTAGAATGGTGATTACCAGGGGCTGGGGTGAAGGAGAAATGGAGAGTTAGTGTTTAATTGGTATAGAGTTTCAACTGAAGAAGATGAAAAAGTTCTGGAGTTGGATGGTGGTGATGGCTGCACAACAATGTGAATGTAATTAATGCCGCTGACCATACACTTAAAAACAGTTAAAATGGTAAATTGTATGTCATGTATATTTTGCCACAGTAAAAAAAAAAAGAAAAAAGCCTAAGGAGGGTAGATTGGGGGGAAAAAATCCTTTTTACTGCTAGAGAAATGTATAAAGTCCATAATGAACGTCACAAGGTGACATTCATTTTAAAGTAAGATAGAACAGGCTAGCAGGAGCAACATGATGTCATGTTCCCTCTCCACCTGGCCTCAGCGTGAGCTGGCAATGCTAAGAGGGTAAGACCTGGCCTGAGAGGCTGGTCCGGTTCTCTCTGACCTAGAGGGCCCAACAGAGAAGATGGGAGAAAGCTATCTCAGGTGGGGGGATGGTAGGTTTACAGCTGAACCAACTGGCAGTTGGGGAGGCTACATCACTACCTTTCAGGCAGTGGAAACAGTAACCTCTCAGCTTTTTCCAAGCACATGCTAAATCTTGCATTCTCGTGCAAAACTATCTTAGCACAGGTGCGACGGCAACATTGGGCGGGTATATTAAGTCAGTATCCATAACTAGGCTCTCCATAAATCCATTTAGGCCATGGAGAGGGTGACAGTGGCCGTGGTGATGGTGGGTAGGTGACAGCAACTCTGGACTCAAAGCTCAGACGCTGGTACCAACCCTGGACATTGTTCACTTTCCAAGCCACCTCCTGTCAGCTAAGCCAGTGGCAACCTCTGCTCTAGACTGCGCTTCTAAATAAAACAATAGGGTTCAACAAATCCCGGGCATGCAAATGGGCAGAATCCTTTCAGGAGTCCCTTCTACAGGACAGTACGAAAGTTGAACTCATGCAGGATGAGGTTGGAAAAGCAAAATTTACAGAGATGCTATAGGAGCATTGGAAACAGACTTTTATTTAACAGAAACGTACACAAACTTGATACAAACCCTACATTATGCAAAGCTTTATCATGATTCTACACATGTTATAACTTGTGGGCGTTGGTTGGAGAGCGGATTATTATGATAATTATTAGCATCTTGAAAAAGGACATTTTCTCTCAGAAAATGTCAAAGGAAGGACTACAAAATGATACAGAGACCCTCTTGGTGATCTCTGCCAGGGACTGGGCTTGAAAGGGCTGGCATGAAGTCCGTGCCCGTCCGATCTGCCCTTGCAAAGGCGAAAGAGAGACTCTCGGGCTCAGAACCCTTTCACTAACACTGCCACTCAAGACTTTCGTGGAGAGGAATATCCAGCGTTAGACTGTACATTGATCATTAGGACTCTGTTCGCCAGTGAGGGAAACTCAAGAGCATGAATGTGTAAGACTGGGAGTAGAGCCTGGTGGCCCGGCCGGTCACCCCAGCTCCTTCACTGGGCCTCAGACACAATGTTGAATGCATTTCATAGTCCACCTTCACTTCCACCAACATGGCCATAGAAGGACAGGTCAGACCACTCGCCTTTCTCCTTTTTACCCCCACGAGCAACTGAATTTGAGGCTTCCGTCTTTCAGGCTGGCCTTCCTTGCCTTGGGGACACCCAGCATCTCAGGCCCCCAAAGCCAGCTCAACAGAAGGCTCCCTTTGCAAGTCTCCTCTAGGAGCTGTTAGGGAAAAGAATTAATATCATCCCAGCTGATGTTTATTTTTTGTTCTTTTTCCCCTCTCTCTCTCTGCCTTTCTCTGCACTATTTTAAACAAAGCTGTCTTTGTTCAAATCTATTGAACTCGTAGAGATACATTTAATCACTAGATGGAATTCCTTTCAGAGCTAGGCCTTGTCAGACATGATAACCAGGAGGCAGGCTGCTTCTTGACATCAGATAAATGGGGCTTGCCTCGGGTGAGGGGAGATTTTGTTTGTTTGTCTGTTTGTTTTGGGGGGAGCAGAGAGACTGCTGATAGCCCTTGTGGCTAATTTATTTCAGTCAAGTCTTAACACATAATCAAACACTTTTCAATAGACTTTTGAAGAAGAAGGAAAAAAAAAACTGATCACTCCTCACTTACCACATCCAACTTGCAGAAATAAAAATACCTAAAGAACATACATGAATGGCTTTTTAAAAAGCCTGAGAGAGCAGAGTTGATCTTTATTCTCTTATTAAAAATGTGGGCTATTTTTCCTTAGAGTTAATATGCAGTCTTTATTTTACATTAAGTCCTCTTTTGATTTTCATGTCTTCACAAAATTGCTTTTAACTTTTGAAGTTGAAGGTACTTTAAACAAAAATACTGTGCCACAACAGCACCTTTTCTTTTAAATATTGAAATAAATAAAATAGTTAACTCTTTTTTCTTTTGTCAGTCTGTTTGTGTTCAGTTATTTCTATTGTAGAGCAATTCCAGTCTGACCTGGATACTTTCTCATAGACACTTACAGAAAATGTAATGGAGGATTTTAAAAAGAAAAAAAAAATCTTCTTATTGCACAAAGTGAGGCCATTCCAGAGACTTCTCTGAGCTGAGCTGAGCTGAGTTGTGCTGGAGGCTTTTCCACAATCCAGGCTCCTGTGTTGGCGGAAACACATGCGCAGGAGGGGGCCAGGCAAGGGAAGAGGAAGAGGAGGAGGAGGAGGAAGAGGAGGAGGAAGAGATGCAAATCCTCATGGCTTCTTTCCACCTTCTTCAGAAATGGCTTGCTTGAAGGATGCCAGAGTCCCCGGGTCATAGTGTTGACTGCAGAGGGAAAGGCAATGAAAGATAAAACAAAAAACAACAGCACAGGACAACTGCCTAAAAAAGAAAGATTTAAATTAAGGAAGTGGTGGAAATGAAATGAATTGAAAAAAAAAAAAAAAGAAAGAATGGAAACAACTAACTAATTGCCACATGAATGAGGCCACGGCTATGTACAACGAGAACCAGACTAGTGTCTCTTGTGCCTTCAACAACAGCAGCTCGAAATCAATCAGGAATAGGGCAGGTCAGTTGCTCCTGGGCAACAGAATGACACAAGAAACAGGATGCAGCTGGATTTTCAATTCCTAGGTGGCGTAGTAGGCAAAACTGGGTGTTGGCAAAATCTTTTTTTTTTCTCCTCTACTTGGAAATGAAACAAACAATCTTCTCCCTGTTAAAATACTCCAGAAAGACCATTACGATATAATCTGTTGCCTGTCACCTAAGTAGAAATGAGTAGTTTCTATGGTACAGGACCAGTTGCAGTCATAGAAAACCCCAACAGACGCCCCATTTGGTCTAAGGCCAAAAGGACACTGCTTTGATGCGTACACTCTCACCCCCAATCCTGCCCCCAAGTGATTCCAGGGTGTCAGAATTACTCAGACAGAGAATCAAGCCAAGATATCTGTTCCAGTCCTCAACTAGCCCCGTGATCCCAAGTGTCAGCTTTGGAACGTGGTGGCAGTTCAAACCCAGTGGGTCCTTTAGCCTGGATGGTTACCAACCAGGCATGGATTTTGCTTCTAGCAGAAACGAAATCTGCCAAGTTATCTTGGTCTTTGGAATGCAGTAGTCGGCACAAAGGAGTAAGCAAGAAAACCAAGTACTATCACATTTCACCCCAGAAGCAGTTCTTGAGGGCAGAGGTGGGTGCCCCCAAGAGTGTCCAGCTCACTCTGAGTGGTGAGGGAAGGAGGAAAGTGGGGGCCGGGGTGGGGTGGGGTCCAACTGGAAAGCGGCAAAGCCAGCAAGGAACAAAGTTCAAAATCAAATGAGCCAATCAGCCTCTTCCAAGTTGAAACTCCCCTTCCCATCCCCTATCTCTCCTAGTACCCAAGGCATGACTCACTGGTCAGGTGTATAGGACTGGATTAGATGGACTTCCAAAGCTAAGACTCTACCCATCCACCTATGCTTTCAAAGGGAGGCTGAGAAAGGCCTCATTTCCACCCACCACCGAGTCCTCCCGCCACACCTGTTCCTGTTTCTTTCCTCTCCATCCCATCCCATTCCTCTGTCTCCCTCTCAGATATGCTTCTCTGCTGCCCTTTCCCAGGCTGCCCTCCTCTTCCCTCGTGCTCATCTCTTCACTGTTCCACCTCCTCCAGCCCCTTCACTCCAGTGACAGAACCAGCTGGCCTTTCTCCAGACCTCCCAGAGAGCACCTGCCAAGTTGGGCTTTCAGTCAGACTTTCACCCCCTTCCAGGAGTCTTCCTGTCCCTCTTCCAATGCCCCAGACCCCCTGGTCCCTCTGTCGCTCATTTGGTGAGTCTGTCTCATAACCATACCCCATGCTCTTTCCATTTTCTCAAATTTCTACCTTTCTTTGACCCCCCAACACACACACACACACACACACACACACACACACACACACACACACACACACACAGAGTCTTCTTCTGCCCTACTTAAGCCATCTCGAAAATACCTGGTTGGTTCCCAACTTTCTGCTCCTAAATCCATTTTCTCTTTCTGGGCCAACTGCAGGCCACTGGGAATGTCCTGCTATGTCTTGGTCTCCTCCTCTCAGTCCCCTTCAGGAGGCTTACTTTCCATCCCTCCACAAATCTTCAACTTGCCCCTCACCCCATCCTCACGTCCTCATTCACTTCCCCCCACCCCACATCACTGCCTCCTGGCTCTCATCTACCTCCTCACTTGACCAATGGATGCTGTGTCCAGCTACAACTTCAACTTTTCTGCCAAAAAAATTTCTTGAACATCCACTATGCATAAAATGAGACACAAAATCCTTCCACTAATTAGCTCAGAAACATTGCTCAGTTCTGTTTGTTTCAACAAATAATTATGGCACAGTGGTGTCGGGTACTGTCCAAGGGACAGGAATGACATCATCTTTGCCCTCGAGGAACACATCATCTGTTTGATGAGAAAGACAACAAAAAAAAATCCTAATATGTTGTAATAAGCACTAATCCTAGTGACATGAACAAAATGCTACAGAACAATACTTAAGCACTTTTTAAAAAATAATGTGATTTTTGCCATTCTACATTTTACATGTTTCAGGTTGTGATTCCCAGCTTTGCTTTTTGTTGAGCTCTATCTGCATTCTCTCTGACAATAGACACTTTTGCCTACAGATTAAATCGTCAAGCTAGAGCTCTTTGTTGATCTGGATGGCTTCCCCTAAGAAAATCTCCCTGACTACTGTGATTCCCAGCAAAAATAATCACATACCACCCCATGACACTCTTACACATTTTTAACTACTTATGAATATCTAGTCTGCCCAACTAGATTGCAAATAAATCCACTGGTCCCATGTTTAATTTCATCTTATCCTTCACAGGGCTGAGCTGCTATTACTCAGCCCCTAGCCACAAAATGAGTGAAAATATTATCCTCCAAGGTCTACAAACATACTAGCCTGAACCTCAGCTTAAGGGCCAAATTTCTAAGTCACTCGTAATGCAGTAAATCAATCATGAACCCCCTGATACTATGCACTAAGAAGGATACAACTTCATTTCTGTGGTATTCTTACCGAAAATGCATAACCTGCTTTCAATCATTAGGAAACAGCACACAATCCTAAAGTGAAGGACTTTCTATGAAACGATAGCCAGTGTTCTTCAAAGGTGTCAATATTATGAAAGTCAGAGAAAGACTGTGGAACTACCTACCCCAGATTAAAGAATTTTAAGAAAACATGGCAACTAAACATAACGTGTGATCCTGGATTGGACCCTGGACTAGAAAAAGGACATGAGTGAGACAATTGGCAAAATTTGAATAGAGTCTGTAGATTGTAGTGTTGCATCAACATGAATTTCTTGGTTGTGATCATTGTACTGTGGTTATTTGAAGAATCTGGGTAAAGAGTATGTGGGAATTCTTTGTATCATTTGTGCAAGTTTTTTGTAAGTATGAAATTATTTCAAAACTTAAAAAAAAATTTAAGTCTTAGTCATTGGTTAAGGACCAGTGTTGAAATACTCTGGAAACCTAATTGCCAATGCTTTTTAGCCAATAAAAAGTTGGTAAAGTTTAGCTCTGACAGGGATCTTCCATCACTCTCAGCTGTTTTGTAAGTCAATCAAGCTGAACGTTTTTTCCTAAACTGTTGTTTTGAGTAAATGGTCAGAAATCACTTTTATTAAGTGCAACAGTATCATATAATTCAATGTTTCAGTGTTAGAAGTACTTGGGTATGTGAACAAAACACAGCCTGAAGTGTTCACTCCCTGCCACCTCACCCCTCCCACCTCACCCCCACCCTGATGTCACCATCAGCACACTGACCATTTAGAAAGCTCAACCTCAGTTCTTTGAGAAAGTTCATGAAGACTTAGACCTAACCTCTCAACAGGATTCTAAGATGATAATAGTTTGGGGTTTTTTTGGTTTGGTTTGGTTTTACAGCATCAGATGCCTCTTCTCAATCCAGTAAGGTCTTGAATGAGAGAACTCAAAGCCCTTGACTAATTTTACTCAAGAAATCTTCAAAGTGAGATCTGTGGAGACATCACTACAGCCTGAGGAAAGAGTATTAGAAGACCCAGATAACACCTACTGACCCTGGAACCTCAGACCAGTCATTTAACCTGAACGAACCTCAGTTTCCTCATAAGCAAAACGGAAATAAATAACATCTACTCTACCTCACAGGATTGTTTTAAGAATCAAGGTGAGGTAATGTTGGTTATATATTATGATAGGGTAAGGAACGTCCATATCCTAGGGATAGAGAAACCATGGCAGAGATACACAGAAACAAACTCACATAGGAATTGAGTCCAGAACCCAGAACTTTTCTACTCTAGGCTTCTACTCACTGGATCAAAAGTGCCTCACTCAGAAAATACACAACACAAGCAACGTCACTTCCAATGGCTGAACAAAATCCCCCACAGAAAAATTCCTAATACATGAGTCTGCTCAAACTTTAAGTACAAGTTCAAGATCATATTCATCAGATGTAACAGGAGGCATATTGGGATAATATTAATTAATTTTATTCCACCATGAAGTGAGAACCTCCAAACAGTCTTTAGTTCTCTCCCCAAGTAATGATCTTGTGTTCCCTCAAGTGCCATATAAAGGCAGTGGGGCAATACCCATTAGGTGCAAAGAGAGATGCAAAGTAAGCAGGAAGACTTAAAGGGACACTATTGATGTGAACATCATATTTTTATTAAATCCTTCTCTCTAAAATACCAGCAGCAAATTGCATTAGTGACTTTAAAGTACCTTTAAAAAATTAAATGAGTATTTCTCACTCCCAGTGTTAATGGTGATTAGAGGGTCTAATCTCTACATAGTCTCAGTAACAGATGTAAAGGATTAGATTGTCCTAGGTAGGAAAAAACAACAGGTAGACAACAACGATAATCACCTTTACATCAGCAGTTCCCCCCAGGGGATCTGAATGTTGCAACAAATTTAGAAAGTTCTATTATCTTTGATTCTCCTATCTTTGGGCTAGGTCTCAGAAAATTAGGTGACATTTCTGAAGGATTTGGGGTGGTGCTTTACTGAGATGACGATAAAGGAAACTAGTCAGACCATTTTCATACTGATGATTCTAATTTATTTTATATTAATATTTGAGTACCGATACTTTTTTAACAAAAGCAACAACAAAACGATAGATGCGCTGACTGCTCACACAACTCTTGCAGTTTCTGAGGTCACAAAAAAGTAGGTCTTTGTCCCTAATAGGCATCAGGAGGGAATGTATGGAAATGATGATTTAGAAGATGAGATCTCTATAAAATTCTGCACAGAATTCTAATTGGAATTATCTTTTTGGGATCTAATTGCTTACTCTTCAGATTTGAAATTGCTTTTAATAAAGTAACCTTGTCAAGTTCTCATGTGGACCTGAGAAAAGGGAAGGGAGATATATATGTATATATATTTTTTCCATGTATATGCAAGGGGCAGCACAGAACAATAACAAAAGTAAATAGTATAAGTCCTGGAGTCAGGTTGCCAAGGACCAAAATCTGGCTCCTTATTAGCTGCAGGGCTTCAGGTACATTTAATTACTAAGCCTCAGTTTCCTCATCTGTAAACTATGGATAATACAAGCACCTACCTCACGGGTAGTCAAGAGGATTAAATGAACTATTCCAGGGGAAACAGAACAAGACCTGGCATATAAATGTTTGGCCAATGATATATAAAGAAAGGAGGATAAAGATATAACAATGACCATCAAGGCATTTGGAAATCCAGGAAAGCCAGCTTCCTCCTCCTATGCCTCCCTTTAGAGTTTTCTTCCTTCCCCTTAAGACATTTTCCTCCAAAGCAATGTCCATTTTACCCTCTCAAATGTAACTCAGTCTCTCCGGGTTGACCTTTCTCAATGAAAAGTGAAAGATTTGAACTTGATTATCTTCAAAGTCCCTTCCAGTTCTTTTCCTGTTTTTTTAAAGGATGTAAATTTTGAGTCTGTTGAAAGATACTATATTAGCAAGGTGAGACAAGGTACTCAGGCAATGCCAAGATGCATGACTATGCTCACCTTGGCTACACCAACTGAGAAAGATGAGGACATCTACCACCTCCAGCAAGAGACACTGAAGATCAAGCTATACTAGTAAAACTAAAATAGATAAGCAATACCCATCCTCAGATAAATCTTTCCATTGGAGTTTGTTTAGGCAGTTCATTATTGGTTCTCCCTCAGAACCCCAAGCTAGACTCTGAAATTAGGTGACTTTTTATAATTTGTTTTGATTATGTGGGTTTTTTAAAATTTCAAGTTCAAAGTCAAGCTGTCATTGAGAATTTCAGGACTACAAACAACTGTTGGGTTGGCCAAAAAGTTTGTTCGGGTTTTTCCATACGCTCTTACAGAAAAACCCGAACAAACTTTTTGGCGAACCCAATACAAGATTACAAATGACAGTATCGATTGGTTGGACATATTTTTATTAATGTAGAAGCTCACATTTTACCAGTGAGAGCAAGTCGTAATGCTGCGAATCCAACGTCTGAGTCAAAGTAACAGAACAGATGAAGTAAAGAGGTGGAGGGTGACAGCAAGAGCAGGTTGTAGCCCCTAAGCAGAAACCAACTGGAACCAACTACGCTGGCTTTTTCACACAGGTGAGCGTGTAGGAATATTACAATGTTGGAGGTTTATGCCATATTTCCTAGGAACAGGGCCACATACAGATTAGGTAGAACATCCCCCAAGTGGGTGACGTGGTTACTTTCATTCTCTCACAACTGAGCACAAAAGCCCAGGAGAGCACTTACACATTTCAAGCAGGAGAAAAGTGGAAGCCCTGTCTGTCTCAGGCTACCAGGGAAGCACAAGGAGTCCATTTGTGGGTTTCTTTGCTTGGTCTTTTCTTCTGTTGGGTTGGTTTGTTATTTTAATGAGAGGTCTAATTCGTGAGGTTCTGCAAAGGCTGGATTGTCAAAGCAGATCTTCCCAGACACTTACAGCCTGTTGCCTGGGCGGCCTCTTGGATCTCCCAACCCAAGCCAAAGGGCAGTGCCTACATCTCTGGACCTACACTCTCAGGAAGGCCAGAGACCCTGACCACACTTAGTGGGAGCTTAGAATCTTCAAATCAACTAGGTTGAATGTTGTGCCTAATCAGAGATCTTCTTTAATTTGGATGCATCCCCCTGGCTGGTGAATTGGTAACTGGAGCAAGGAACTCCACCCTAGACATGCAGTCCCCTCAATTTCTACCCAAGGACAGCAGCCAACTCCAACCTCAGTTCCCTGGACTTTGCTTCCAGGTATGGCCAAGGAAGGCAGAGTTAGCCAAGCACTCCCCAGCCGTTTTCTCTTGCAGTTGAAGCCAGAAGTCCACCATTCTCCACACAGAGCCTCACAGAGCCCAAGCAAGCCTCAGATCCCACACCTAGGCCTGGGCCCACATAGGTATGCATGCACACACAGACAGCAGATGGCTGGGTAGAAGATGTTCCAGTGGCCACTCCCACACGAATAAGGGGGTCCGAACCCAGAAAAACAAAAGACAAGTTAGGAGCGGGGGAAAGGAAAAAAAGAAACAAGGAATAAACTTAAAACAACTATGATGGTTTTCCCTTATTGTAAGACACGTCAGCCAGGACATACCTTTTGACTAGGACCGCACAGCTGTTCATCCTTGGGACTGGCTGGCCAACAAGGTAGACGGTCTTCATCACCCCAGGGGCCTTGAGCAAGTGTTGCTTTGGTTTATTTCAGGAGGTGCTACTGGAAACATAAAACAAAGTGCCTGGAGGGCACTATAAAAAATAGAAGAAATATGGGAGACTTGATCATCCAATGGGTATTTATACGTTTTTAAACAGGGGTGAGGGGAGAGGGAAATCTACTGTAAAGTAATGTCCTTTCTTCCATGAGCGCGGCCTCGAGTGGTTTGGTCACTGTTGAGTCCACGACTTTCTGCTTATACTCCATTCCTGTGTTTGGAAATGGCTCTTCACCAGGAGGAAAGTGAGGAAAAACCCAGCAACAACAAAACAGCAGCTCTGCTGATGGAGAAGGAGGATCCCACAGGCGCTGCAGGTCAGGGCCCAGGAGCTGGACAGGGGCCACAAACAGGCTGCCCGGCTTCTCAGGAACTGCTGGCATGTTCTCGCAAGCAGGGAGGAAGATGGAAAGGTCGGGGGAGGAGAAATGGGGAGGGGGTCTGCCATGGGGAGCCACCAGCTCCATGGGGTACAAAGTGCCATCCTCTCCCGTCAAGGAAATCCTCCCCCATACAGGCTTTCTTCTAAACAGGATATTACTTCAATTTCTTTGATTTCCCTTCTCTCTCTCTCTGTCCCAAAAAAAAAAAAAAAAAAAAAAAAAAGGCCTGCTTCTAATAATAGCTAGAAGATATAAAAAATCATTTTTTAACGTTATTGGTTCTTGTTTCCAAACCCAATGTTCCTCCTCTCTTCGTTTTGCCAATAAATAGGAAAACTGAGGAAATCAACTCTGCTCATGTCAAAAAGATCCCCTCCCCCCAAAAAACGAGATAATCCGCCTAACTTCCCATTTCTATGGAAAATAAATAGTACATCACGATGCCATCTCTCTGAAGGACTGTTATTCTTTCTTTTGTTCTGTTTCGTTTCAGTAGTCTGTGCTTCTGCTGTATGTACCCTAAATAAAGGGAAGGAGCGGGGAGGGACACGTGGAAAGTGAGAGGAAAAAGCAAGGATGAAGGGAAAACCTAAATTGTCTTTCATTAAAAAAATATATATATCAGAACCAGAGCAATGACCAAAGTCACAGGGTGATGGCTAATTGCCCAGAAAGTCCATTCCGTGCGTTTAGCAACTGCCCTTTTTATCTGCTGTGGGCGAACCCCGGCCACTGCGGCGTCCTCGGCAGGAGCGAGGCTCTTCCAAATCGTCCTCATCAAAGCCGTGGAAAGTTGAGGTGTCACTTTCTGACGTGGAACCGAATAAGTCCTCCGTGGTGCGTGCTGCGGCCGCTGCCTCCTTCTCCTTCCTGCCTTCTCCTCCCAAATGAGCTGACATGTATGATGAATATATCAGCACATGGGTTAAGCAACAGACAGCATTATTAATATTCTTATTACATTATTACAGTGTTATTCTTAATAGCAAAATCATAAACCATTTCACACCAAAAGGGTTTAACTGGGTGCGTCACCTGGTGACAGGGGTTTGGGGTAACGGGACAAAGCCAACATTTCCAGGGAAAAGGATTCTCCCCTCCCTGAAAAGCCATCATCTCTACCATAATATATTTGTCCACAGCTCTGACAGCGCAAGATTCAACCACGATCTTTCTTTCTTCTCTTCCGAAGGCACACATTTGCATGCACGCTCGCTCAACCCACCCCAGACAATGCGTTTCCTTGGTGGTTTTTAAGCCTGGTTGGTATTTCTTTGGTGTTTTCAGTTGGCGTTTCTTTGCACAATGTTTGTCCTTCACTTTGACAGTCAGCTTTACAAAGGTATTACTGTCAGATAACCCAGTCAAGGTGGTTAAGCCTCCATCCGTTTTATTTTTATTTTTACCCGTTTCTAATCCCATTCTTTCCATACCCTTTCAATTCTGCCCTTACATCATGTAGTTCACTTGCACTGAAAGCAAAAAGAAGTTGGAAAGTCTGATAAGTGGTAGGTAATAAAAGAGTCTCCCGTTTTCTTTAACCACTGGAGGACATTTCTGTGATCTGCACCCACACACGTGCGCATACACATACACGCGTGTGTGCACACAGGCACACACGCACACACACCAGGCCCTAAACACACCCAGGTCTGAGTTACTCCAGAAAGTCCAGGGTTGTCAAATCTAACTCAGAGCACTGAGGAAGTGGGAAATAGGGGTGGAAAAGCCGAATAAAAGACTGTATCCTAAAGTCTATAAAACTCCGGTAGAAACTTTTTCACGTTCCAAATGGGCCCCAGGACTGCCCCCGAGGAGGTCATAAGGCACCACTTAGGGTGCCAATTTCCGGAATCTCACTTTTTCTCCCAGGAAAAGTCGGTAGTGGGGTAGATGGGAAGGAAAAGACAGCTCTTCCGAGTTCCACACTCTTCCTTGCAAGGACTCCAGGGAGGCCCTAGAGAAAAAGTATTGGCCCACCTGCCTTAACGAGCATATCCCATGGGCTAACGCCACCTGCTTATTCCCAAGGTGTTGACTATTTCAGGAACATCAGAGTGAGACCTTGACTAAATTATCCACCAAAATTAATCCCTGGTGAATGCAATGAGAACACCTAGGCTGGTATAAAATGGCCCCCTGAGTCACATAGCAGACAGATACTTGGAAGAATAAGCTGAGTAAAGGCTGTGAAGAGAGAAGCTTTGTATGGAAAAAACCAACTGCCCACTTCTGGTTCCCCATGGATCAGGTTCAAGTACCCGTCTTTTGTAGGAAAGGGAGAGGAGACATTTCAGAAGTTTTCACTGCGAATTCTGAAGCTGCCCTCTCTAACTCATCCCAAACCCGTAGCGGCCCATAAAATTCTGCCTAGAATATCATGCCACCAAGTAACTTTGTTTCTGGTGGTAGAGGTTTTGTCTGATCGCTTGCTTTTTAAAAATGCTGAAGTGAATTTCATTTGTTTCATTTTCTTTTTGAGCATCTAAATCCCTCCACTATCACATGGGCCCTCTCTTCTAAGCTGGCACCAGTAGGATAAAGAGTTCAACGTTAGGTATCACGTATGGCAAGTAGAGGAATTGACAGAATTGCACAGATGGGCCACCCTGTCAGGGTCCTTAAGGGTTAAACGCGGAGGGTTGTATGCAGTAAAAACCACAGTGCTTTTCCAATTACTGATTTGCAGTTCAAGTCAGTCTTAAAGCTTAAACAACCCAAAACCAAATACAAAAGGACAAAAGCTAAGGTCTGCGGACGGAGCGAGGGAAGAACTGAGCTGCTATAGTAAAGCCAGGTGTGGTCATCTCAGGCCTTCTCTCAGGACTAGGAGTAGAACAGATGCTGGGTAGAGAGGTGGGGAGGAGCCATGACTCCTGGCTGGTGGAACCAACCACCCAACCAAACTGTATTTCTCCTACTAGTCAGCAGTTGATGAGACTAAAGATGAGTCTGAAACCTTCTCTCCTCCCTGCCTTGCACTTTGGCCTCGTTATAACATAAAACAATATGAAAAGCCACCCACGATCCAGCGCAAAATAATGGAATTGAAAAGCAAAACAACAGCTTGCACAAAACTTGAAGACCTGTGCTCATTCTAAGAACGGAAGAACCACACCAATTTTAGTCTCTGGATAGATTGAAGATGAAAATTCAAAACATCCCAAGTCAACTGCAGAGGAGTCCTAAGAACACCTGCCCTTTGCCTCCTGATCGACCGGGCTCTCTTTTGCTTTCCACGTGAGAAAATGGGATAAGTGGCCAATGGGGTGGCATCTATGCAGCTACCCAGGATCGCAGGGGTCTGTGCCCGCCACAGCTCCAGATGCGGCTGCTCTCCCAGCATTCACGTCTCCACATTCTTCCGGTTTGCCCCGGGCACTTCCGCAGAACCAACGCACCTCTTTGTCATGGGCACGTCACCCGATACAAGGAAGCACGTTGCCTGTGTCTCCGGGTGTTTCCACACTGTCTCACTGTCGTCCACAGCAACACACACAAAGAAATATCCACCTCACGGAAAGGCCGGACAGACAAAAGCCCAAACCTTCTTCTTTCCCTTTTCCCCAGATCCCAGGGCATAACTTCTAGTTCTTAAGCCTCAAGAAGAAACAAATCAAAATAACCGAAAACCCATCTCCACTCGAAGTATCATCACCATCACCTCTGCACCCACCCTTCAGCCCCTGACCCCCACGAGATGGCAGAGAAGTGCGAGTGGAAGAGTTCCTGGTCTACGGGCACATGATGCGAGAAGGGGCCACACTCACCAGAGCGTCCACAGTCTGCACAGGATACCAGCTCTTCCGGCCTCCCACTCTTCTTGTTCATGTTAGAACCCCCCAAGCAGAAGTCACAGTAGTTATTGGGAATGACTGTCCCATCCGGTCCTTTCTGGGCTGTGGAAACATTTTTTAAAAAATCCAATGTTAGGCTCTGGTGAGTCTCCACCGGCCCCTCTTCTCCCACGGTATGGCAGAATCTGCTCCAGAAAGAATATGAAGTTTAGAATCTGAGGTGTTGTTACAACCAAGTTGTTAACTTGGGCAAAGTTTTCTTTATGATTCTCCTCGGTTCAACCGTACCAATGTCTTGCAAGCCATCCAGAGCTGAGTTTGATTGTAATATTTGTCAGCTCTGTGTTTTTATAGAAGCTACTCTGCTCTTCTGATTGTATCCCTGGATCAGCGAAGCATCCAGAAGGCCTTACTAATCAAGTGAACTTCTCTCATCCCTGAACAATGAGCCCTTGGGACCCAAACATCAGATGGTAAGCATCAACGGTGGTGTGACTAGAGGGAGAGAGAAAGGTCACTACCTAGGCCTTGCCCTTGGGAAAGATGCTCTCATTTAGGAGACAGTCCTTCTGTCTCTGAAAAGGAAAACAAAGAAGCGCTGATGGGGGATCATTTGCAGGAAGGACCCTGAAGATGCTCTGGGGGACTCTGCTGCACATGTAGGCAGGTACACAGGTGCCCACTCTTGTTCAGCCCCATCTCCCTGAAGTCCAGACTTGTTGGTCATGGAAAGCACCCAGGACTAGTTAATCAGCAGACCCCAAGTGCCTAGAATCAGAACTGAACACTTAGCGCAGCCTCATACCGGAGTTGGGTTGAACGGTGAGTTAGTGAGCATATCGGAGGCTTAAGACACTCATAAGCCACCCTTACGGAAAGGCCCTACACAAAGACAAAGGAATATCTTGGGACACGATTTTAAAAACAAAGCCTTGTGAAAACAGCACAGGTCCTCAAGCACTGAAATCTCAGTGTCTAGGGGCTGGTTAAAAAGCCTTGGACAGGTTCTTTGCATGAGAAGAAATGCCTCCATTTTACTTGTTTTTTGATCCCTATTGTGGACATTTCTTTGTCATGTTAACACTCCCTGTTTGTGACTAAGAAAAAAAGTCTCTCTGTTTATGGGATCAGCCTAAACCACTGGGGTATCTTCCTCCCCTCTATCCCCAATGTCTGCCCCTATCTTTCATTATTCACTGCCTAACATGAATCAGGGTACAAATCTGTAAAAGGAAGCAGATATGTGAGCAGAAATGCCATCCAGACAGTAAGTGATAAACGGATTCACCGACTTTAATATGATTCCCCCTGACCTCCGCTTCCTCCATGCTTCTGCTTTGCCTCTAGGAATAGAAGAACTTACCTGGGGAAGTCGGAAGACAAAAGCTCACAGAATTGCATTATAGAAGGTTAATCCATTTATCAGTTGCTATTTGGATTGTTTAATCAGTTTCTAAGCCATTGATTTTCATCTTCAGGGAGGCAGACAATTCTCTGCAAGAAAAATGTGGGCTGTTTGTGGCAGACAGAGGAGGCGGCCACACCCTGTGGCCTGCGGAGTGTGGGTTTTTCTTCATCAGTCACTGCATCTCAAAGACAGATGTGTGTCATACAGAATGGTTTTGCAAATAATCTCCAAAAAGCAGGACGTCCGCAAAAATTTTATTCTGCCTATAAAATTTTCATTGCCCAAATCCAGAAAGAAGTCCCTTTCTTCTTTCTTTCTCAGTTGCCATCTTAACCATTTTTAGAACTCTCTCAGGACTTCCCTGGTGGCCCAGTGGTTGGGACTTTGCCTTCCGATGCAGGGAGTGCAGGTTCAATCCCTGGTCCGGGAGCTAAGATCCCACATGCCTCGCAGCCAAAAAACCAAAGCATAAAACAGAAGTAATATTGTAACAAATTCAGTAAAGACTTTTTAAGTGGTCCACATCAAAAAAAAAAAAAAAAAAAAGAACTCTCTCAAGAAAATCCAAGTATGTCTATGTCTATGAAGCAAATAAACTCGGGGTTTCCTGATTAAGCGACTATCATGGAACTCAATCAAAAGATAAACAGTAAGAAGAAGCGGGTTATATTAAAGGAACGGGCTGAGTGTAAAACAGAGCTAAGTTTCATGATTGCTATGAACTAGATATAAAATGTGGAGATGCCAGTCACAACTTAGGTAGCTTCCTGCATGAAAAGTGATCAAAGAATCCCATGTATATCATCACACTAAACCTCTCAGGAAGCCCACTCTCATCACCTGTCTCCTGTTCTCTTCGGGACCCCCTTTTACGTCAGATTTTCTCCCCTTTCACAAAATCTTTAAGCCACCAAAGAATCTGGTTTTTCTCCAACACACTATTCCTTGTGATTTATGAGGATGAAGAAGTAGAATATAGAGTATAAGAATGCCCAGATAATTCGACAGTTTTCACCACCAACAGACCATTGGTAGAACACCCTACCGAATCAGGGACTCTAATATGGCAAGAAACAAAAAATTCAGAAACAATCTAGTAGAGCAAAGCAGACAGTGATGGAGAAATCAATCCTATGGAGAAAGACCAATGGAAGTGAATTTAATTCATCTGATGAAGAGAAGCTTCCAAGGAGACTGAAGCAGAGCAGGGTCCCCGCATATATTTGTTGGTTATACAAAGTTCCTGGCCAAAGGGATGACAATGGTGATAAACTCCCAGCTGCAGGCCCTGGTGTGTACAGCTATGACATGCCAGGTGCGTGGGTACCATTTTAGTCCAGTGAGGGCCCAGTGTAGAAAGTGATAGTGAGCAGTTAGACTTCATTTTCCAGTGAAATCCCTTCCACCCCAGTTCCTACTCTCCTCTCACAACAGTGAGCTCAAGCTTCCTTCCATCTTGGTAAAATGGCATGGGATGGACTAATCAATAGCTTTCACCTCTGGTTCTCGTACATTTTGGGGTATTTAGGATTAGTGAGGGTTCTCCCATGGAGCTCTCCCAAGTCCCCAGCCAGAAATGACCAGTCAGGCCTTAGGGAGAGCACGCTGTTGACATTGCTCCTATGACCCTTCGCTTGTCTATACATGTATACACCTGCCTCATCACCCCATATTCAGTGGTTTACTCCTTCAGATCAGGGACCACATCCAACTCATTGTTGGAAAACCTATGTGTCCTGCACACAGGAAATGGTTAACAATGATGTGTGAGATGAATGGCTCAGAAAAGGATGGCAGAGAGGTAGGTAGGCAGCCCAGCGATGCCTCGGGAGCTCCTCCTAGGGGGACTGAGGCAGAGTTATCTGTCACTCTGAATATCACTCACTGCCTGGTTTATTTCCCCAGTCCCCAAAACGAAGAGCTGGTCCACGTCCAAATGAATGGTCAGTCATCTGGCCTGGGTCATGTCTAGCTCCCAGAGTACTCAGAGTGGGTGGCCGAGAGCCCTGGGTTGCTGGAAGAAGAACACAGTACTATTCCCTACTATGGTAGGTGAGACATTGTCCTGTACACAGACATACAAGAAAAGTATAAGACTAGGACTCACTGTCTCTTGAGAAGGGGTCACCAGTTTGTGCCTATCCACGCAGCCCCCCATTCAACTGTTTATTGAGAAGATGAAGAAGCAGACACATATGACACTACAAAATGGTGACAGATCTTAACGCTAAGGCTTTACACACACTGTTTCATTGATTCTCACAAGCATTTTGTGAAGTAGGCAGCATTTGACAGATGAGGTAACTGAAGCCCAAAGAGATTAAGGGGCTGGCTTCAAGCCCCAGTTAAGAAGTGGAGGAAGCCGGATTCACCCCCGGGTTGTCTGTGTCCTCAGAGCCTCTGTCTCTAATCACACTTCTCTGCCTCTGGGAAGTCCAGAGCCAACGTTGCATATATAATATTTCATAAACATGATTCACCCAGTACTTTATTTGGGAAGCCCAAAGCGATAAAATGTATTGAGATTGGCCTGATGAAGAGGAAATTCCCTTTGAACTTAAGTTTAATGTCTCTACCACTGTAATCCATCCCGGTGGCCCCATTTATTGTCATATACTCCGTGAAAACACTTCTCCAAAGAATTCCATAGGCTCATGAAGGAATTTTTTTAAGTAAAGCTCACACTGTGGCTTTATTGGCCTTTGGCCTGACCCATCCGTGAGCAATTTCCTGGCACTGTCTATGAGGTCATTATAAAAAGGATTTTGCTATAAATAGGAAACTCGTCCAGACCTTGCAAGTGCATTTAAATAGAGATTCTGCTTCCGCTTATGGGAAATTGAGTCCCACTTTATAGAGCAAGATGACGGGGAGGCCAAAGACCCGAGTGGTATCTCGATGGCAGCGTCCGCGATGATGGCTTTGGTTTTCTGTTGATGAATGTTCATGGGCTGAGATCATATAAGCGATACAAGGAAGCTGCTGAGAAAATAAAGTGAGACTTGAGAGTTTAGGGGTTTACCTGGGGGGCGGGAGGGGAATAACTTTAAAAAGCTCAAAGGAAAAAAAGTGGAAATCCGAACAAATTTCATGAGGAAATCCCCCCAGTATAATAATAATAATAACAGAAGGTGGGAGGGAACATTCAAATAAATCAACCCAAGAGAAAGGAAAAGCCAAGCCCCAAAGAGTCCCACCAGCACACTCGGGAAAGGGTGAGCAGTCATTCTGGAACGGCAGCGTGGCACATGACCATACCACAGGGTTCTTTACTTCAGTCAGGCCACGTGTCGAGGGCAAACAGGGCCCCAAATCTTCCTGAACTACCCCCTAGACAGGGCTGTCTTTTCCCCTTTCAGCCTGATTTCTGCCGCAATACGCCTGCCTGCCGCTCAAGAGGAAAATGAGCGGTGGGCACAGGCTGGCCACAAGCAACAGCCCTTCACCTGCTTCTGCCGAGACCAGAGCTGCAGCCCTAGTGTCCTAGGGAAAGAGGAAGCAAGCCAGAAGTTTAGGCTCCTCCATGGCACATCCACGAAAGCGTGACTTCACATCCTGGGCAGACGCTCCAACCGCCTGCCAGGGCCTGGTGTGCACAGATGTGGGGCCATGTCCCGTGCCCGCCACCCAGCCTGACCCCAGCCCCAGGCCAGCAGCTGTCTCCCCAGGGCCCGCTAGCAGGGGTGTGCAGTGCTCCGGGACCCCAGGGGCACAGAGAAGAGCCCTCCAGGAGGCGCTGTGCCTCTCCTCGCCCCCCCCACCCTCCACGGCTGACGGTTCCCGTCCCTCCAAGGGTCTGACATGTTGCCATGGCAACCAGAATCCTGGGCTCCGGCAGCCTCTGGTCTTGCCACCTGTTATTACTTCATCTCTCAAGTGTAAAGCATCCTAGCCTGGTGCCATTTGGCGGTGCAGAGCGCATCTTCGGAGGACGGAGTAAAGAGAAGGGGAAAGGAAAAGACGGAGAGCGGAAGGCAGCCTCAGGCTGGCCACACAGGGCATACTGGACAGGCCAGGCTGGAGGAGGAAGCTGCGGAGACAGGGCGGGAGGGGAGCGAGGGGGTGAGCCAACGTGCCTTCCCTTCAGAATCAGCGAGCAGGCCTCAGCTGGAGGCCACTGCCGCAGCGTGCTCCCATCCACCCAGCCTTTAATGAGGGACCCGGGAGGGGCGGGGGAGGCGGCGGAAGGCTGAGGCTGTGAAGAGATCCATGCTGGGCCCAAGTGGAGTAGAGCCAGGAGAGGGTTAAAGTGGCAAGATAAAGACAGTGGGGAAGGCTGGACCAGAGGGCACTCAGAGCCTCCAAGCCTGGATAAATGGCCTTAATTCTCATGCCCTTGCTCACCCTGCCCCTTACGTGTTTACTCATATAAATTATCCCCAAGGCCTGACACCTTTTTTCATTGCTTCCCTAGAACTGATGAAAAAATAAATCCCACGGATCCAAGGAATAAAAATGTTGGGCTTCCATTCAGGCTGGTTCTTCTTGGCCACCTAACAGCAACTCTGGTCCCACCCTGGGGCTCCAGAGGGAAGACGGATGATGCCTTCCTCCCTGAATGTGGAAGGCGGGGCAGCTGGGGAGGCCGGTGGGGAAAACGAACACCAGGGTCCACTCAGCACATGACCGTCAGACCTCACGCACCATTCTTTCACCTGGCATTGAGCACAGGGTGAGTGTATGATAGGGATTTAGGAGAGGGTACTGCTAACGCAGAATGATTCCAGGCCCCGAGATTAGTCCTCCTGGAGACGAGAAGGCCGAGGGCTGATTTAATAAGCCTTTGGGTTTATGGATGGGCCTAAGTCACCGTATTGTCAAAGACATCAGGAGACAGAAGGAGCTGAAATGGCAGCGCATGCTACCAGAAAGCTGGACATGAGCGCGATTCAGCAGTTAAAGGCGCGGTCGCAGAAGCAGGCGTCTCTGGAGAGGCGTCTGCACCTGGGAAGGTGTCCCTGGCCCAGGTTTGTTTGAATGCAGGCCCATCTAGAGGCAAGAGAATATGCTAGATGTCTTAAGGCCACTTTTAGGCCTATTATTTGAGGATTATAATAGGATGAAAGAAGAGCGAAGTTTTTCAAACCCAGAGGAACTCAGCCTTTCATCCTTGCTTCATATTTGTGTACACATCTCTCTCCCTATTAGCCGTGAGCTCCCTGAGGGCAGGAGCGGTGTCTTTAATCTCTGAATCCCCAACACCTGGCATAGTGATTGACACAGAGCTGACAATAAATACTTAGGGAGGGGAAAAAAAAACCAACTGCCAGGCAAAGGGAAGTGACAGACCAGGAATTCAGTGGATGTAAAGTGTCCCGAGTACTCAGTGACCATCCTAAGGCACTGCCAGCTTCAGTTCTGCCCATAACAGGGGACATAAAGAGTGAGGGGCAAGGCTTCCCTGGTGGCGCAGTGGTTAAGAATCCACCTGCCAATGCAGGGGACACTGGTTCGAGCCCTGGTCCGGGAAGATCCCACATGCCGCGGAGCAACTAAGCCCGTGCGCCACAACTACTGAGCCTGTGCTCTAGAGCCCGCGAGCCACGACTACTGAGCCCGTGCTCCGCAACAAGAGAAGCCACTGCAAGGAGAATCCTGCGCACCGCAACAAAGAGTAGCCCCCGCTCGCCGCAACTAGAGAAAGTCTGCACGCGGCAACGAAGACCCAATGCAGCCAAAAATAAATAAATAATTTATTTAAGAAAAAAAAAAAAAAGAGTGAGGGGCAGAAGCAACATAAAGAGTGGGGGAGCCCACTGGAGAGAATAAAGTGGTGGTGGAGAAAGCCAGTGGGTCTGCCCTCCCACGGGAATCCTCTCCCTTAGGCATTTCTTGGAAAACCAGGATGGAAGGAGTTAAGAACTCCCAGGCTCATTTGGCCCCCAGGGCCCCCTGAACCTCATGTTTGGTCTCTTGCCAGGAGCTCTGAACCGGCCAGTGAGAATATAGGTCCTGTCTTACTATGTGCTTTGGTAGCTGTAGAATCTTCCTAAAAATTTTAAATGTGTGTCAGTCATCTCACCCTTCCTTGTACCTATCTCCTTTTCCTCCATCTTTATGGAACACAAAACTCATACCATTAGACACACACCTTGTAAATATTTACTCCAAGACACTGTGCTGTAAAATCAGAAATCACGTGTCTGCTCACACTGATGTCTCCATCTTAATGGATGTATTTGGTTAGAGTTGCCACTTGCCAGGACTTCGGACACCATGTCACTACTTCTGGGACTAGATGGTCACATGACCCTTCGGTAATGTCCTTTGTGCTCCAGCCTTAGGCCAGACACCCCAGGTCTGTTACTGACGCTTCCGAAGAGTGAGAAGAAGACTAAGCAAAGTTGATTATTTTTCTCAGTGCTGATTAAGGAAAGCACAAGATGTTTCCATTTTCCAGTGGCAGGTCACGTGGGTCAGGTCATGCCCTGGTGTAGCAACTTGTTATTGCCACCAAATGAGTCAGGTGAGGGGGAAAACGTTTCACTTGAGAGGAACTATGTCAAAAGGGCTGTGAATGAAGTGGTGTCATTCCCCTGAGAGAAATGCAGGACATCCCGGTGCTGTAGAGCAGGATAAGCCTCGTCTGCTTCAGTTGTCAGGATATTATTATTGTGATGTCAGAATTCAGCAAGCTCCCTTCCTGTCTTGCTCAGCCTTGCCCCTCTCCACCCCTCCTCACCACCACCTCCACAGGACTCGGGTATGTCAACCCCATCAGTCCACAAGGGACCAGCATTTTCTGTGTCCTTCAGACTAAAAAGCAGTACTCAGGGAAAAGAAAAGGATGAGTCTCAAGCATCAGACCTGAGGATGAGGAGACAGTCAAGGGACCACAGAGCTGACAGGCAGCCCAGCCCAGAGAGGAGGGCCCAGACCAGGAACACACCCAGAAAGCAAGCCGGGAAGCGGGTGCTGGGAGCCACAGAGACATTTGCCCGTGGTAGGACAGGGCCTTAGGAAAAGAATGAAAACCAAGTTTCTCCCCCCACCAGATTTAACAATGCAACCTGTTTCCTGGCTACCTGACTCGGTGCATCCAAAAGTAAAAAGAATTAAAGGGAAACACAGATTGGCCATAGGTCTTCGAAAGCTGGATTTCTCTAAGGCAGTGGTTCACATAGTTCACATGACTTCTTAAAAATGCAGATTCTAGGTCTCCACCGCAGATCTACTGAATCCAAAATTCTGGGGTGGGAGATCCGGAAGTCTGCGTTTTAAGGAACAGGTGATTCTGATGTGCTCAAGCTGGAGGACCACGGCTCTAATGAGACACGTGACAGTGATATCACATTGTGTCATACACATCTGTTAGTGCTGTGCTGTATGTGAACTAATTTATTTCACCAGTGCGTAACCCTATGATACAGAGGCATTAGTGTTCTGATTTTACACAGATGATACTCAAGGCACAAGGAAGCTTGTGTAAAGTCACGCTACGTTGGTCCTGAACCCAGGCAGTGTGGCTCTTAGCTGGCCCACCTGATACTATCCTGCCACGGGTACATACAACACACCCGAGGGAAGTCAAGTCAGAGTGGTCAGCAGGCCCTGGAGGCAAGGACTTCTCAAATTTGAGTGTTGTGCAAATAAATCACTTAGGGATCTCATTAAAATTCAGATTAGGATTCATGGGTCCAGGTAGGGCCTGAGAGCCCACATTTCTTACACGCTTCCCCGTGGGGTAGCCAAACATCCAGGTTTGCCTAGCACTGAGGTGTTACCAGGGCACAGAACTTTCAGTCTAAAACTGGGAATATCCTGGGCCAGCCTGCACAGGTTGATCACCTGAGTCCCGGGTGATGTGGATACTGCTGACCACACTATGAGAAGCAAAAATGCAGGCCCTCAAGGTGAGGAGCTTGGACTGTATTCAAGTGTGATGAAAGTTTTGAGAGCATGGCATGGCATAATCTATTTTATACTTTTGAAAGACCACTTTGGCTACTCCTTGGAGAAAAGTCTATAAGAGGTAAGAACGAAGGCAGAGAGACTAATAAAGAAGTTGCAATGATCCAAAGAAGAGCCAGTGGTGATAGGGATGGAGAAACGGAAACTGATTCGGGGTATATTTTGGAGGGGGAGCCAAAAGGGTGGTGAAGGAAAACAGAGCCAAGGATTAATCCTAGGATTTTCATTTCAGGTACAGCATTATTATTTTTTTTTTAAGAACAAGGTCAGAAAGAGATATAAGAGCTTGGAAAGACTGAGACATAGAATGAGCGAGAAAGATGCAGGAAAATTATTGAACTGAGTGATGTGTGATTTTTTTCTAGAGCAAAACTCATTTACAAATTAAAGTCTCAAGCAGAATTTGTAAAGGGGGATTCCATATAACATCATAAACAGCTAAAGTTCATTCTGAAGATTACATTTGCCTGCTATGGACTGAATTGTTCCTCCCCTAAAATGCATATGTTAAAGCCCTAACCCTCAATGTGATGGTATTGAGCGATGAGACACTTACGGTGGGATTAGTGTCCTTATAAGAAAAGACACCAGAGAGCTTGCTTCTCTCTACCGACATGTACCAAGCAAAGACCATGGGAGGATACAGCAAAAAGATGGTCATCTCCAACCCAAGGAGAGAGTCCCCACCAGACACCGACCCTGCCATCACTTTTACCTTGGACTTTCAGCCTCTAGAACTGTGAGAAATAAATTCCTATTGTTTAAGCCACCCAGCCTATGGTATTTTGTTACACAGCCCAGGCTGACCTCGATACTGCCCATTAATACATTCACTTCTTTTGAAAAGCCACTATGCAACATGGTGCACTTGACAATTGGCCTACAGGGGGAAATTAAGGGACATCAGTAGGACTATGATAAACACCCCAGGTGGAGATTGGGATCCATCACTTGGGGTTCCAATGTCCTGACATGACTGAATGGTGTCCAACTCAAGCACATTCACATCTCAGTTTCTGATCTTGCTAACTGTGTGACCTGGGGAGAGTTCCTCAACCTTTCTGAGCCTCTGTTTCCTCATCTGTAAAATGAGAGTAATAGCATGTGCCTCACAGACTTGCAAACATTACACGAGATGACATGTGTAAAGTGCCTGGCACAAGTAGGTATTCCACCATGTCTTTCCCTCTTTCTTTTCCTCTGTAAAATAATTTTATTTCTGAAAAGGCAGGAAAAAGGATCAAAGGTGTAAATAAGTAGGCTTTCCCAAGAAGTGACACATGACTGGAGAATTCACATTCATGCTCTGTGTCCACGGGCACATCCCTCAGTCTCTGTGTGCCTTGGTGTTCTCTAGGGGACATGGCACCGACCTTATAAGGTTACTGTGAGGAATGAATGAGATAAACGTGGCATGCCTAGCACAGTGTCTGACACATTCAAGGAATGTCAGCAAGTATTATTGCCCTTGTCATTGATCAGGACACGAAACTCTTCAATCCCGAACATTCTAGGTAATTAGGCCAAAAAGGTGAGAGAAATAAAAGAGGCTCACAGAAAGGCAAGTGGCAAGTAGATGCCGGATCCTGGGGAAATGGGATGGTAGATACGGAGATGCACACCCGGCTAGATTCTGCTCCACAGCTTCCTCCCACCAGGTTTCACATATCCATCTTATTTCCCCAATTAGACCAGAAGTTGTCCTGGGACCGAGACCACATGTTATATCTTTTTGGAGCCCTAGTTACACTTGGCCCCGCGAGTGGGTGCATGCACAGTAAGTGCTCAGTAAATACTCATGTTTAGCTTATGTGGAAGGATTGGAGTCCCATATCTAAGATTTAGCAAAGGATGTGCCAGGGCTGGGTCAGGCTCTGATAGTTCCTCCTGATGCCAGTGAGACCCCCATAGGCAGTTAGCTCCCCAGCATCAACATGGCCACAGACAGGCCCCGGCTCAGATTAGCCATTTGTGGTCCTGGACATGCTCTGCTGGCCTGAATGGCACAGAGATGGGATGTCGGCACCCTCAGAGTGTGGGCCTGGTGCCAGACACCCACGTCACCTCAGGAAGGCTCACGGCAACCCCGTGAGTGCAGAATGATGGTTCTCTCTGTTTTACGGATGAGGCAACGAAGGAACAGAGAAATGTAAGTACTGCCCGACATCTACACAGACAGAAGATGGCAGGGTGGCCGAGCTGCGATTCACACACTGGCCCAGCCAATTCCAGTGGCATTTTCTCAGTCACGGGGTCAAGATTGTGGACGACCCACGGGTCTGGAGAGTTAACTCCAAGTATACCTTCAAGGCCAGAGCAACCTCAGATTCTTCTTTGCTTTGTAATCTGTAAACTGTTTAGTGAAATAACAATTCACCTAAGGAACACCGGTTGTTAGTTTCCAAATTTGCTCTTTGGGGAGCGAGAAGCAGCGCACTTTTCGAGACAAAGCCTTGGATCTGAACTGCCCTCTCTCTCCCCAGTAACGAAGCCTGAACGTCCTGCGTCAAGGTTGGGTAAGTGGTGAGTTGTGTGGGTTTTATAGGTTTTCAGGCACCTTTCAGACTGATCCAAAATGCTTAAGCTGTGTCAAACGTGATTTTCACGCTCTCTCTTAAAGCTGTATCCATTGCCCCTGGGCTGTATGTTAGAGGACAGAGATGTCAGAAGACGAACATCTGTTCGATCTTTCCCATCAGTGTGGCAATGACATCATATGCTGCTTTTAGAAAATTTGCACATTATCAGACTAATTTTCAGATTATCCAATCAGCCAACATTACCCTTAATCAACTCGGCTCTCCTCTTTCAGTTCTGCAGAGTGCAACATGCCCTCCAAAGGCACACTGGTGTGGGGAGTTTTCTTCTCTTGACAGATATTGAGAGCCTAGCTATATGCCAGGCCACCACTATTAGACAGAAGACTGAGACCTCCTGGAACTGAGGACAACCCAACTTCCATTCCAGGGACCGGAGAAATAGGCTTGGAATAAATTTTATAGATCCATACTTTAAAACACATTTCCCCCATAGGAGGTCCAAGTATGCTGTAGAGAGCATTTTACATTCATTTATGCTATTAAATAAGAGATACACCATACGATAATTTATAATATGCCACACATATTTCTTTATAAATCATTTGTTCTTACTTCTAGTAATTGCTAACATGGTTCTCCTTTTCCTACAAGATGACAACTACACAGCCTGGCAGAGAAGACGCTTCCAGCTGCGGCCCCTGCCCACGTTCCATCATGTCTCCAGTACCACTGTCAGACACAACTACTACCAATTGTCTGAACGCACCATACTATTTCACACCTCCCTGCCTTTGTACACGCAGTTCCCTCTGTCTGGGAAGCCCTCTCCCACCCAGTAAATTTCTCCTCATTCTTCAAGGGCTAACTTGAAGGTCACCTCCTCAGGGAAGCCTTTGCAAACTCCCTAATGCTTTTTAAGCGTTCTAACATTTCTAACGTTCTGAAGCTTTCAATGCCCTGCAGGGCTTTTTAAAACATAGATTGCTGGCCCGCACCCTCAGAGCACCCGTTTCCAGACGGAGCCAAGAATCTGCATTTCCAGGAAGTTCCCAGGTGATGCTGATACCACATTTAGAGCCCTACTGCCCTAAGGAGTAGAAAGTGTGCTGTGCCTTTGAGCCCTTGGCTTCCTACACCACATTCTATACATACCCTATTACACATTCCTGTTCACAACTGAGAGCTCCTCGAGGAAAGGGACCAAGGCAGTATTCGACACATGGTTACTAAACCAACAGATGGGTGGTGGATAGATGGATAAATCGATGGATAGACAGATGAATGTATTAGATTGAATTTATTCACACAGCTTTTTCATACAGGTCCACGACCTCAGACATCCCCATAACCCCCACCCCCTGCAAAAAAGGTACCTTGAAAACATCGTCTATAATAGATTCCCTATTCCCTTCCCTGCAGAGAAGGTAAAAAGAAATTCAAGAAGAGCTTTGACATTGTGAGCCTGTGTCAAAGGAGTTTTGAATTCTAACCCAGTGCTCTTTCTGCTACCCTGTTTACCAAGGTGACATTTAAGGAGTCACGACAGGATGCCTCTGAGTGGCACCTCTCAGAGTCCTAACCTGCCCAAACCCTCCCTCCTTTTATTCATATATATGTAGTCTATGTGTGTGTGTATCTATATGTAGGCACGCGTACACACATGTGCACACACACAGTGATTTCATTTGTAGAAAGCAGATGAAGGTGGTCAGAGAAACAGAAGAAGGAAGAAGAATCCAGCCTCCCACAGGGAGGAGAAGGGCAGCAGCTCAGGCAGGGAAGACCCCATCAGAAAATCCTATCTCCCAAGGGGGAGTGTCTGAGCTCCAAGAACCCCTGGGTGGCCTGGAGTTGAGACAGAGAGGTCAGGACACAAAGGAAAGGGGACAGACCTACCAAGGAGACAAACAGTGTATATTCAGGAGAAAATGAGAGACTAGGAGAGGAACAAAGGCGGGAGAACATCAGCTGGGAGGGGGCGGAGGATGGGAGGAATGGCAGTCGAGTGCTGAGCTGGCAGCACAGGGCAGCATGGTGGGGGGTGGGGGGGCGGGGGGCAGCCAGTGCTGGCTCCAGCGCTCCGCTCTGCCCTTTCAGCAGCAGCAGAAGCAAGGATGAGCAATGTGCTGGAGACACAGCCGGGGGATGCAGCAAGGGACAGCAGGAGGACCAAAGTCAAAAGGTCTCTACTGCTGCAGGTGGTGCAAACGCAGATGCCCGTGACATTGACACCTCCTGAGTCTGTAGGGCTATTTGTCCCATAAGCCTGTGCTCACACGCAGCGGGGGTCCCGCTGCAGCTCTGCTCAAGAGGGAAAAGTCAGCATTCCCACCTCACTGGCATCCAGAACTTTTCCTGGGGGAACTGCAGATTAGCCTCTTGGATTAAGCTCTCTTGCCTCCCTCCCCCACTCCAAAAGCCTTGCCAAGGGAGGATCACAAAGCGGAGACCTTAGGATGCTGCAGAGCTGTCACATTCAATTCACCACAGAGCCCCAGTGGCATTTAGGGGCAGGATGGATGGGAGCCCACCCCCACCCCAAACAGTGGGAGCAGCTAATGACTGGCTATTAATGATGCTGGCAATTAGCACTCAACACGAAAATGGTTGGGGGGCCGCTCACCAGGGGAATGTGGGAGGGAACAGAGCACACATTCAGAGAAGCAAACACATTGGTGGTGTTTGTGCTGCAGAGAACCCGGGAAAAGCCGCTGTCTTGGATTTGTCCAGAGAAATTGGGGAAGAGGAAAGGGAGGGCTTCTGTGGACATTGAGGGCCTTTCTGCCTCACCCTCCCCGCTAGTAAAATTAGAGCTAATCACAGACTTCTCAGAGGCCTCATGAGGAGATGTCGTTAAAATGGTGTTTGTGAGGGTTCTGGAACCTTCCTCGTGTGAGAAGACCCCAGAAGAGCCCAGGTACAGCTATTCTTTTCTATGCAGTTTTTTGTATGTGTGTGTGTGTGTGTCTGTGTGTGTGGCCTCACCGCGCAGCATGCAGGCTCTTAATTCCCCAACCAGGGATCGAACCCGTGTCCCCTGCAGTACAAGTGGGGAGTCTTAACCACTGAACCGCCAGGGAAGTCCTCTATGCAGTTTAAATCCCTTGGGTAGTCGGATGATCCTTTATGAAGAACCCAATTTCTCATCAGCAGGGAGAGGGGAAGGGGAGTCGAGGGGGGCTGGAGTGAGAGTTCTCACTGGCAAACCCACAGAGAGAGAACACAGCCGGATACTTAGGGATGCGTCTCCATCCAGGAGAAAAGATGCAGCTTCCTCCCTAAGCAAGGCTGTCTGGCCTCACGGTAAAGACATGAAGAGACAGAAGACACTGACCCACAAGACTGTGTGAGGAGATCCTGGTGGACAGAGAAAAATAGGGGCCAGTGTCCATCTTGGAAGTCAACAGACAGGCAGGAGGGGCCCACAGGAATGGCTAAGGAGGAGACCCCCTGGATCCACTGGGGGTCCGCAGTATACTTGGGGGTCACAAGGAACCTTCCTCTGTGGCTGTTATCACTGTGCACACACATGAAAGAGACCCAGACCAAAGAGAAGCACTCCAAACCCCGCGGCTCGAGGAAAGCACCTATACACAGGGACAAAACGGACTGACATTTGAGAAGAGATGTAAAGGAGATAAGCCAGCACTGGGGGAAGTGAGAAATAATACCAAGCTAATAAATACTTTAGAGAGAGCAACCATCACTAGTAAACACTTTCCAGACAGCAACCCAAATCAAAGGAGATCATTCTCGGACTCCTCGCGGCATGAGACAATAGCTATGCCTTCACCACTTAAATCAGAGAAGGGATGAGAGGAGAGACAGGGAAACACAAAAGCCAGCTGACCAGTACAGGTCAATACATTTTCCTTTCTGGAAGACAAAGGTGACTGCACCAAGGGAACCTCTCCCCAGGGGGCAGGCAGAGACCTCAGCATCATAGCTATTCAGAAGCTGGCACGGGGAGGTGGGCACCTCCTGCCTGCTTTTCAGGTTCTGTCCAGATGACAGTAGTTGGTAAGAAAACAAAGGGTCTGTCACATGAAAGGCTTGAACCCTGAAAGAGGGCAAGAATTAAAGAAGGTGTTATGGCCTGAACGGTGCCCCCCCCAAACTCATAAGTTGAAGCCCTAACCCCCAGTACCTCAGGATATGACTATATTTGGATCTACGGCCTTTAAAGAGGTGATGAAAGAGCAAAAGTTAAAATGAGACTGTTAGAATGGGCCCTAATCCAATCTGACTGCTGTCCTTATAAAAAGAGGAAATTTGGGGACTTCCCTGGTGGCACAGTGGTTAAGACTCCACCTGCTAATGCAGAGGACATGGGTTCAAGCCCTGGTCCGGGAAGATCCCACATGCCACGGAGCAACTAAGCCTGTGCGCCACAACTACTGAGCCTGCGCTCTAGAGCCCGCGAGCCACAACTACTGAGCCCACATGCCACACTACTGAAGCCCACGTGCCTAGAGTCTGTGCTCTGCAACAAGAGAAGCCACTGCATTGGGAAGCCAGTGCACTGCAATGAAGAGTAGCCCCCACTCGCCGCAACTAGAGAAAGCCTGCATGCAGCAATGAAGACCCAATGCAGCCAAAAATAAAATAAAATAAATAAGTTTATTTTTTTTAAAAAAAGGAAGAGGAAATTTGGACACACAAAGAGACTTTGGAAGTACACGTGCACAGAGGGATGACCATGTGAAGAGGTAGCAAGAGGGCAGCCGCCTGCGAGCCAAGGAGAGAGGCCTCTGAGGAAACTAACCCTGATGGCACATTGGTCTGGGACTTCCAGCCGCCAGAACTGTGAGAATACAAATTTCTATTCTTTAAGCCAGCCAGTCTTTGGTATTTTGTTATAGCAGCCAAGGAAACTAAGACAGGAGGCAATGTTACAGGGGAAAGTTGGGGTGGGGATTAGGGGAAAACCCACACTAATCCAAAGAAAGGTTTTGGCCAAGGTGTGTTCACTGTTTCAAATATTTGGTGAAGGCAGCCAATTGACATCAGCTGATTGAGTTGATTGACTGAAATGCACAGGAATCACCCTCAAACCCTAGAGTCTAAATATTTTTAAAGGTCTGGTCCCTTGAATTACACTGAATTGTTCAATTTAAGGGCACCTACCACAAAATCCTTTGAGCAAAGTTAAAAACACATGGCATGAATCCGCGCCCACATGCGCCTCGGCTGTGAAAGCGTGTGCTCAGCTTCCCGAGGCACTCCTTTCCCCTTCACGAGTAGAGCCTGGGTACAGAATGTCACCACCATGGGCCTGATTTCATCAAACAAGCCTTCTGACAGGTTTCCCATCCTCTAGCTTTCTCCTGGCTTCAGTCCATCTTCTCCAGGATGACCCAGCATGTGGCTGACAGGGTCTTGGTACTCCGGCCAGGTGTCAGGCCTGAGCTTCTGAAGTGGCAGAGTCGAGTTCAGGACATTGGTCCACCAGAGACCTTCCAGCCCCTCGTAATATCAGTCGGGGAGAGCACTCCCAGAGATCTCCATCTCAACGCTAGGACCCACCTCCACTCAACGACCAGCAAGATCCACTGCAGGACACCCCATGCCAAACAACTAGCAAGACAGGAACACAACCCCATCCATTAGCAGACAGGCTGCCTAAAATCATAATAGATTCACAGACACCCCAAAACACACTACTGGATGTGGTCCTGCCACCAGAAAGACAAGATCCAGCCTCATCCATCAGAACACAGGCACCAGTCCCCTCCACCAGGAAGTCTACACAACCCACTGAACCAACATTACCCACTGGGGGCTGACACAAAAAACAATGGGAACTACAGACCTGCAGCCTGTTAAAAGGACACCCTAAACACAGTGGGTTAAGGAAAGTGAGAGGACAGAGAAATACACAGCAGATGAAGGAGCAAGGTAAAAACCCACCAGACCAAACAAATGAAGAGGAAATAGGCAGTCTACCTGAAAAAGAATTCAGAGTAATGATAGTAAAGATGATCCAAAATCTTGGAAACAGAATGGAGAAAACACAAGAAACGTTTAACAAGGACCTAGAAGAACTAAAGAGCAAACAAACAATGATGAACAACACAAAAAATGAAATTAAAAATTCTCTAGAAGGAATCAATAGCAGAATAACTGAGGCAGAAGAACGGATAAGTGACCTGGAAGATGAAATAGTGGAAATAACTACCATAGAGCAGAATAAAGATAAAAGGATGAAAAGAATTGAGGATATTTTCAGAGACCTCTGAGACAACATTAAATGCACCAATATTCGAATTATAGGGGTCCCAGAAGAAGAAGAAGAGAAAAAAAAAAGGGGGACTGAGAAAATATTTGAAGAGATTATCGTTGAAAACTTCCCTAATATGGGAAAGGAAATAGTCCATCAAGTCCAGGAAGCGCAGAGAGTCCCATATACGATAAATCCAAGGAGAAACACGCCAAGACACATATTAATCAAACAATCAAAAATTAAATACAAAGAAAAAATATTAAAAGCAGCAAGGGAAAAGCAACAAATAATATACAAGGGAATCCCATGAGCTTAACAGCTGATCTTTCAGCAGAAACTCTGCAACCAGAAGGGTGTGGCAGGACATATTTAAAGTGATGAAAGGGAAAAAACTACAAGCAAGATTACTCTACCCAGCAAGGATCTCATTCAGATTTGATGGAGAAATTAAAACCTTTACAGACAAGCAAAAGCTAAGAGAATTCAGCACCACCAAACCAGCTTTATAACAAATGCTAAAGGAACTTCTCTAGGCAGGAAATACAAGAGAAGGAAAAGACCTACAATAACAAACCCAAAACAATTAAGAAAATGGTAATAGGAACATACATATCGATAATTA
>NC_041224.1:153159978-153160325 GCF_002837175.3 Physeter macrocephalus
GTATCTTTTCCAGCCACAATGCTATGAGACTAGATATCAATTACAGGAAAAATATCTGTAAAAAATACAAACACATGGAGGCTAAACAATACACTACTAAATAACCAAGAGATCACTGAAGAAATCAAAGAGGAAATTAAAAATTACCTAGAAACAAATGAAAATGAAAACACGATGACCCAACACCTATGGGATGCAGCAAAAGCAGTTCTAAAAGGGAAGTTTACAGCAATACAATCCTACCTCAAGAAACAAGAAAAATCTCAAATAAACAATCTAACCTTACACCTAAAGGAACTACAGAAAGAAGAACAAACAAAACCCAAAGTTAGCAGAAGGAAAGAAAT
>NC_041224.1:153160594-153161290 GCF_002837175.3 Physeter macrocephalus
AATGAAAAAGAAGAAGTAACAACTGACACTGCAGAAATACAAAGGATCATGAGAGATTACTACAAGCAACTATATGCCAATAAAAGGACAACCTGGAAGCAATGGACAAATTCTTAGAAAAGCACAACCTTCCAAGGCTGAACCAGGAAGAAATAGCAAATATAAACAGACCAATCACAAGCACTTAAATTGAGACTGTGATTAAAAACTTTCCAACGAACAAAAGCCCAGGATGAGATGGCTTCACAGGCAAATTCTATCAAACATTTAGAGAAGAGCTAACGCCTATCCTTCTCAAACACTTCCAAAATATACCAGAGATAGGAACACTCCCAAACTCATTCTATGAGGCCACCATCACCCTGATACCAAAACCAGACAAAGATGTCACAAAGAAAGAAAACTACAGGCCAATATCACTGATGAACATAGATGCAAAAATCCTCAACAAAATACTAGCAAACAGAATGCAACAGCACATTAAAAGGATCACACAGTATAATCAAGTGCGGTTTATCCCAGGAATGCAAAAATTTTTCAATACATGCAAATCAATCAATGTGATAAACCATATTAACAAACTGAACAATAAAAACCATATGTTCATCTCAATAGATGCAGAAAAAGCTTTCAACAAAATTCAACACCAATTTATGATAAAAACCCTCCAGAAAGTGGGCATAGAGGGAACTTACC
>NC_041224.1:153161427-153165802 GCF_002837175.3 Physeter macrocephalus
TGTGAAAATGACTCTACTACCCAAAGCAATCTACAGATTCAATGCAATCCCTATCAAACTACCACTGGCATTTTTTACAGAACTACAACAAAAAATTTCACAATTTGTATGGAAACACAAAAGACCCCGATTAGCCAAAGCAATCTTGAGAAAGAAAAACGGAGCTGGAGGAAGCAGGCTCCCTGACTTCAGACTATACTACAAAGCTACACTAATCAAGACAGTATGGTATTGGCACAAAAACAGAATTATAAATCAATGGAACAGGATAGAAAGCCCAGAGATAATCCCACATATGGTCACCTTATCTTTGATAAAGGAGGCAAGAATATACAATGGAGAAAAGACAGCCTTTTCAATAAGTGGTGCTGGGAAAACTGGACAGCTACATGTAAAAGGATGAAATTAGAACCCCTCCTAACACCACACACAAAAACAAATGGATTCAAGACCTAAATGTAAGGCCAGACACTATCAAACTCTTAGAGGAAAACATAGGCAGAACACTCTATGACATAGACCACAGCAAGATCATTTTGGACCCACCTCCTAGAGAAATGGAAATAAAAACAAAAATAAACAACTCGGACCTAATGAAACTTAAAAGTTCTTGCACAGCAAAGGAAATCATAAACAAGACAAAAACACAACCCTCAGAATGGGAGAAAATATTTGCAAATGAAGCAACTGACAAACAGCCACTAAGGAGAAGAGTATGGAGGTTCCTTAAAAAACTACAAATAGAACTACCATACGACCCAGCAATCCCACTACTGGGCATATACCCTGAGAAAACCATAATTCAAAAAGAGTCATGTACCACAATGTTCATTGCAGCACTATTTACAATAGCCAGGACATGGAAGCAACCTAAGTGTCCACCAACAGATGAATGGATAAAGAAGATGTGGCACATATATACAGTGGAATATTACTCTGCCATAAAAAGGAACTAAATCGAGTTATTTGTAGTGAGGTGGATAGACCTAGAGTCAGTCATACAGAGTGAAGTAAGTCAGAAAGAGAAAAACAAATACCATATGCTAACACATATATATGGAATCTAAAAAAAAAATGGTTCTGAAGAACCCAGGGGCAGGACAGAAATGAAGACACAGATATAGAGTATGGACTTGAGGACATGGGGAGGGGGAAGGGTAAGCTGGGATGAAGTGAGAGAGTGGCATGGACATATATACACTACCAAACGTAAAATAGATAGCTAGTGGGAAGCAGCCACATAGCATAGGGAGATCAGCTTAGTGCTTTGTGACCACCTAGAGGGGTGGGATAGGGAGGGTGGGAGGCAGATGCAAGAGGGAGGGGACATGGGAGTATATGTATACGTGTAGCTGATTCACTTTGTTATACAGCAGAAACTAACACACCATTGTAAAGCAATTATACTCCAATAAAGATGTTAAAAGAACAAACACATGCCATGTCCACAGTTATTCTTCACCCCATGATCCTAGAATGACCCACATCTTGAAGCAAGCCCTAAAGATCCCATTATCCCATCCCATTCTGATTTTGGGGTGGCCCAGAAACCATAAGAAATGTTGTAGAGGGAAGTCACATGGTGAACGCTAAGCCCTTTGTGACTCCCTAATTCATAAATGGAAGTTGAGGAAGGAAAGAAAGAATAGAAATGGGAACACAAATCTTCAGGATCATTTTGGGTCTTCAGAGCCCAACATCCCAACTGACAAGTATACCCAGATCATGTTTGCTGAGTGCTCAAGTGAAGAGCATGGAGGCTCCAGAGCCGTATTTCTAAGGCAGGAGAGCCCTTACCAAAAGTGTGACCCTATAAGAGCCAAAACAATGAAGCAAGGATATTCTATGTCTCTTGGTGGCCAAGGAGACATTTGGAATGTCTGTCTGAACTGACACACCCCACGGCTTTGCCCACCTCAGGTTAGCAGCTGTGAATGGATCTTCTGGAGCTGAGGGAAAAGAGGAGCAGGTCTGGCATTTGACAATGGCCAGGTAAGGATGTTTCTCTTCCGCCTTAACACTTACCTCCCATCCTCTGGGAACAGAGCTGGGTGTGCCACCCCTGCCCGGCTCACTCTAAGCTTCAGGCTCAGCTGACCCATGGGGCATCTGGGGCTGGGCTGAAATAGCCAACTCACCACAGGTCCTTGAGACCAATCAACAGGTGCCACCAGAAGATGCCCGAGGTGAACAAAAAGGAATGCTCCATAGCCCTGCTCACCCACCTCATCACTCCCCCAACCCAACAACTGGGAACTCACGTCTGTGGTTCTCGTTTCTGTGGTTGGGTGGGGACCGGGTCTCCTGGTCTTGGGCCTCATCCCCCTCCTCGCTGGCCAGGTGAGTGTGAGCGTAGTGGTAGCTGAGTCCCGGCCGGTTTTTATAGCGCTTGCCGCAGACTAGAGAGGAAAAGAGGAAAGGAAGGGAAAACGCAAATGTTAGCAACCTCTGCAGCCACTGCCATCATTCTCCCAGGCAGTGACTCCCATCCATCCACCCCAGAGCTGGGTTTCCCCGAAAAGGTGTCTCCCACTCCCAACACCCCCCCGCCACCCTCACCCCAGCACCAACACCGCTGCAACAACATAGACCCAGGTAAAGAAAAACCATAGAAGACGGAAGTTGAACTGTGTAAGAGTGCCATCATTTCCTAGCTGTGAGACCCTGGGAAAGTCACTTGCACTCTATGTGCCTCAGTTTCTTCAGAGGGCAAATAAGCATAACAGTAGTATTAGCTCTTCGGTTGTTATGATGAGTTAATCTCTAGGCAAAGCACTTAGAACAGTGGTAAGGGTGATAAGTATTATAACTTTGGTAAGGGTGACACTTATTATAACTTTGAAGTTAAAAGGCATTGGGAGTCTATTTAGTCCAACACCCCATGGCACAGATGATGAAGTGAGTGAGGCCCAGCAAGCTTAAGTGATTTGCCTGGGAACACACAGCTAGTTGTGGCAGAGCCACTGGAACCCAGGTCTCCTGGATTCTTGTGCAGTACTCCTTCCACCACCCTGTGGTTGACTCTGTATGAAGTACAAAAGCTTATATGGATCATATTTTTGATCTATCACCCAGTGATTCTGTGCCAGAAAAACACATTCCACTTCCACCATTAAAACTATGAATCTGAGGCATCCTTGGTAGATGTCGCAACCAAGAGCTTGTGCCCTTGATGGCCCGGGAAGCCTCTGATACCCCGAATCTCTAAAAATGTGTCCTGGCAGGCACTAGCTCTCAGGTGGACAGTAGGAGACAAGGGCAACAAGCAACACAAATATGATTTCTTGGACCCAAGAAGAAGAAAGGGGCAGCTCCCTTGGTTGGCTGCTCAGTACCTAAATGGCTAAGACTAGACCACTGCCACCACCCCACCCCCGTCACAAAGCCCAATATCTCAGCCCGTGGAGGGATGGCATTGCTGGTAGCAGAAGCCACAAGGGTCTTCCAGTAAAAATCCCATGCCAACCCTCTCATCTTGTCCCCACCTCTCCCCAGCAGAGCAAACCCCACCGGATCTGCTGGAGTAGCTGAGGTTGCCAGCTTTAAGAGACTCTCCCTTCACATGACTGGGTTATAGCGGTGAGTGTAAACACTTCACAAGGTGGAAAGAGTACAGGCTTCACCATCAGACATGGGTTCAAATCCCACTTCCAGGTGCCAGAGTTGACCAGCTGCATGACCTCCACAGTATACAGAAGAGCTGTTACCCACCCCTCTTACCCTCTACCCTTATTATTTCTGGTGGGGTTTCCTTTCTTACTAGATTCTCTTAGGTTTTTCAGGTATTATAACCATTGGCAAAAATGGATAATGTCATCTCTTCTTTCTCATATATATGTATAAACTATTGTATCTTCTTAGCTTAATTCATTTGTAAGAATCACCAAGACAATATTTTAAAAGAGCAAAAGCAAGCTTTTCCAATTGTAGTGAAATTGGATTTAGTGGTTCACTGTTTAGAATGATATATGTAGCTAGTTTTTAGTCTTTATCAAGTTTAAGTAGTTCTTCTTATTTCTGAGTTAGTTTTATTACAGGAGAATTTTACCACTAATATATGACTCCCTTTTAGTTTGCTGACATGGTGAATTATGTTGATTTCCTAATGCTTCCTACTACTGAGCCATTCTTGCATTCCTAGAATGTACCCCATTTGGTCAGGGTGTATTATCTATTTGATATACTGCTGCATTCTACTTTCTAATTTTGCATTTTGCATCTATACTCAGACTTGAGATAGATAAATAATTGGGGGCCTTTTACCATGATTTTCAATTGCATAGTTATGCTGACTTCCAAAAATGAATTAAGGAGTTCTGTGTGAAATTGGACAAGACACATAATCTCTTTGTGCCTTTTTTTTTTTAAAATAAAT
>NC_041224.1:153166103-153171386 GCF_002837175.3 Physeter macrocephalus
GTTGCTCCGCGGCATGTGGGATCTTCCCGGACCAGGGCTTGAACCCGTGTCCCCTGCATTGGCAGGCAGATTCTCAACCACTGTGCCGCCAGGGAAGCCCTGTGCCTTTTTTTTAATCTGAAAATGATGATGGTATTACTTACCTTGAGGGATTATAAATAATATTTGTAAAGTATCTCACTCAGTACCCAACACCTAATAGATGCTCAATAAACAGTAGTGAGGGGCAAGGGGCTTCAGTGTGGTCTACCACATCTAAAGTGCTGGACCCTCCTTGAAAGAGGGACTTTTACCCTTACCTCTCCTATGGAATCTGGGAATTGGCTGGACTTTCTTAAGAAGGTGAGAGTCTGAAATTCAAGTTGGTGATCAAGTTGGTGACCAAGTTGGCGACCTAGTGACTATAAATTCAAGTCCTACAATTGGCTCCTCTCTCCCTCTCTCTCCCTCTCTCTCTCTCTCTCTCGTAAATATTGCAAAAAATAATAATAATAACATGTCACTACACAACTCAATTCCATTTGACTCAGGAAGTGGGACCTAAGGACACCCCTAAGGCACACTGTGGGCCTGCTTGTGGCTTTTTCTATTTAACTTTTAAATTGATCTAAGGTCAATAAACAGCAAATTATGGGGTCACCGGATATAAATTCATTTCATTATAAGGAATATTGCCGGTGAGGAATAAATGTTTATTAAAAATAAGGCCAATAATGTCAGTATTTATATGGGGAAGCCTCAGCTGCCTCTGCAGATCTCCCCACTGCACACTCCGCAGTATTTTATTTGTTTCATTTTGTTGTGTCAATTACCACCATCTTCCTTAATCACAGAATTCCAGGATCTTAAGATCCTGGTCTAACTGACTATCAAATTGTTTTATTCCCACAAACACTCTAGATGCCTTCCTGGAACAACTCCACTGATGGGGAACTCACTACCCACCCGAGTAGGCATTTCTTCTTTGACCTCCTTGAATTATAGTTATGACTGCACTGGAGGACCTCTCTTAAGGACAGTGTCATATCGATTTCATCTTGATGTCAACAACTCCACCTGCCGTGCTGCCATGCACATCTTACACCTTCAAAACATACCCATTGAATAGTTGATGAGTGAACACAGAAACGTTTTGTAGGAAAGCGAGGAGATGGGGGAGGAGGTAAGTGTGTAGAATTGGCTCCATCTATCCACATTAATCTCACACTAATAGCTCTTGAAACCTACAAAACCAAACCCAAGCAAAAAGCTTCCCATATCTCCTTCCCCAATACCATAGAAAGTTTTAGAGCAGATCCTTTTGCTAGAAGAGAGATTCTCAAAGAGTAGTCACCAGACCAGCCCCATCAGCATCACCTGGGAAGTTGTTAGAGATGCAGTTTCTTGGGCTCCACCCCAGACCTACCGAAGCGGAAAGTCTCGGGGTAGGGCCAGGCAATCTGTGTTTTAACAGGGCCTGCAGGTGATTCCGATACACACTACAGTTTGAGAACCACTCTGCTAGAAGATTGAATATATTGAGGCTGGACTCGGCCCGCCCTGCATGCGCCTGCCCTTCTGGATGGATGGAGGTGGCAGGAGCGGGCAGCAGGAGGCAGCCCTGAGACCTGTGTTCAGTTATTGGAGGAAACAGAAGCGGACAGCACACGGTGGCCCTGGAAGCCAGACCCCTTAACCACAATCCCTGTATGCAGAGCTTTCCAGGTGGAGCTTCATTTTTCACCACCTACTTATATCATGTCATTCCTTCATCACCAGGTCTTCAAGGAAACATTTATTAAACACCTAATGTGTACCCAGCCTTGAAGCACCGGAGGACAAAGACAAACGAGCCCCAGTCCCCTCCCTCCAGGAGTCCGAAGTCGAGCAGAGGAGATATACACGTCAACTAGCAAGGAGGGAGATATACACGGCAACTAGCACCAATGCGAGCCTGTGCCCCACAAAGAGGAGGGGCCAGCTCACGGGCTTAAGTGGGGTGGGGGGATGGCTTCCCAGAGCAGGTGGATGAGCTGCAGCTTGTGAGAGAGCAGGACATCACCAGGCAGACAAAGGAGGAGGGCATGCGGGCACCAAAGCACATCCCGCCAGCACCTCTGGGGAACTGCAGGATATTCAGTAAAGCCAGTGGGAAGGGGGCATCGGGGAGGGTGTGACGGGGACTAAGGAGAGGAAGGTGGGCAGGCCTTTATCTCGACAGTGGGAAGTCGGGGGAGGACTGTACGTATCCCGAGGACCAACTTAATCAGATTTACATTTTAGAAATACTGCTTAAGGTTATAGTGCAGAAGATGGATTTGGAGGTGGCAATAGGCTCCTTTAATTTTCCGTGTGTGAACAATGAGGACTTTGGGGTAGGAGAGAGGTTAGAGAGAATCTGGTACAAGGGGGAGCGGGTGGGAGTCAGCAGAAAGGAGGAGTGCAAAATGACTTCCATGAACTCGGCCTTCCTGGCCCCGTGCCATCCAGCCCCCGTCCACCTCCCCAGCCTCACCTGAAGCCACCTCTGCCTCCTTCCCAGCCCTCCTGCCCACTGGCCCCTTCGTTTCTTAAACATTTTTCTTTCCAGCACAGAGCCTTTGCACAAGCTCTTCTCTCTGCCCAGAATGTCCCGCAGCCCCACTTTGCCTGATTAACGCTTCACAATCCTTCAGTTCTCAAGTCTTTCCAGTCACAATTAGGACACTGGTGTGTTACCTTCTCAGGACTAGTCGTGTATCAATATGTGTCTCTCCTACCAGCAGCAAGCATGGCAGGCCCTGTGTGTTTGCACACTGTTGCAGCCCCAGCGATGAGCTCAAGGCCTGCACTCGATGTCAGCTAAGGGAAGCAATAAAAATACCTAGGTTTCTGACTTGGGCAACTGGGCGGAAGCACGTAGAAGGAAAATCAGATTTAAAGAAGGAAGGGAATGAGTTCAGTCTGGGGTTGGCTTATACACCTGGCGGTTGGCAAATAGATGTGGATGTTGGAGTTGCCAGGTGGCAATGGAAGTGATGGATATGGAGAGAAAAGTGCCAGGAGAGAAGGAAGAGAGAAAGAAGAAAGGTGTGGACACAGGACAGAACTCAGAAAACACCGGTATCTTAAAGAGTCTGGTGAAGAAAGAGAAACCGATTTAAAATTTTTAAGAAACACTCACAAAGGAGTGAGCAACATAAGCCAGAGGGGCAGGGCCTCCAGGTGACAGGAACGATGACACCACCAGTCACGGCCCCTGCTAACAGCTACTGGGTATGTACCATGTGCCAGGCCTGTTCTGGTGCTTCAAGTAAATCAGCTCACAGCCACATGCATCCCCATTTTACAGAGGCAGAGCCAGGATAACGTCAGATGCCCCGGAAGGGCCAAGAAGGCTGGGGACTCAGAAGGCAGCACTGGGCTTGGCAATTAGCAGGTCACCTGAGTGAGCAGGGAATCCACAACCTCCAGAAGGATGACGCAAGGTGACAGGGACCTAGGATGCTTTGGGTATTGAGGAAGTGGTGATGGGGCCGACAGACCATTCCTTCCAGCATGGCTATGGAAGGGGAAAGAGTCAGCTGGTGGGCAGATGGGACTGCAGAGTCCAGGAAGGCTGAGTGGGGCTTGTCCTTTAACAGAACAGATCTTGAGCAGGCTCGTAGGCTAAAGGGAAGGAGGCAGGAGGGAGGGGAGTTTGAGAGGCAGGGTTAGGAGAGATTGGAGCTCATGGAGCAAGATGCCTGACCCCAAAACAAAGCTGCTGACCCAAGTCCCAGTCCTTCAAATGACTTCATCCTAGGGACGAGAGATTTCTAAGATTTATTTTGGTTGAAGTGCATCTGGGTCAGACTGCTACACTGTGATGAAAAGAAACGCCTTGGAAATCCTGCTTTGACTGGTTTGGAAGAGAAGGAAAATCTAGCACTGTCTCACCTTCTATATGTATTTCATCACATCTCCCTGCCACTCTGAACACTTGTGAGCCAGCTTTGTAGATGTGTGACCTGTACGTTCAGACAGGGTCCTGGGTTTGGAAGGGTCCCACACTTAGTTTAACGCCTTGCTCTTGCCATCTTGAAATTTTTAATACTATTAAACAAAGGGGCCCTCATTTGCATTTTGCACTGGGCCCTGTACATTATGCATCTGGCCTTGGAAACCATTTGGGGCAGGGGGTGGAGATCTGGGACTAAGTTATTCCAAACAGCCACCTTGATCGTGTAAGAGCTGCCACAGTGAATGTAGGACCCAGCCAGTTCTAGTCGAGGGCAAAATTTCCCTCTGAGGTAACTAGGAAGGCTGGCCAGAGGGGTTAGCCACTCAGCAGTGGTCATTTTAGTGCCCCCCACAGTTCTGGCCCTTCTTCTGGGTCTACCCTCCCTTCAGAGAGGCAGGCTCTGTATTGATGCGTGGGTAGGCTAGATCCGAACTGCCTGGGTTCAAATCTCAGCTCCGCTGCTGACTGACTGTGACCTTGGGTGAGTGGCTAAATCTCTCTGTGCCTCAGCATCCCCTCTGGAAAACGGGGATGATCATGACAGCATACCTACTGCACAGTTGTAAGGCTATGTGAGAGAATACATATAAGTGGTGCTGGGAAAACTGTACAGCTACATGTAAAAGTATGAGATTAGAACACTCCCTAACACCATACACAAAAATAAGCTCAAAATGGATTAAAGACCTAAATGTAAGGCCAGAAACTATCAAACTCTTAGAGAAAAACATAGGCAGAACACTCTATGACATAAATCACAGCAAGATCCTTTTTGACCCACCTCCTAGAGAAATGGAAATAAAAACAAAAATAAACAAATGGGACCTAATGAAACTTCATAGCTTCTGCACAGCGAAGGAAACCATAAACAAGACCAAAAGACAGCCCTCAGAATGGGAGAAAATAGTTGCAAATGAAGCAACTGACAAAGGATTAATCTCCAAAATTTACAAGCAGCTCATGCAGCTCAATAACAAAAAAACAAACAACCCAATCCAAAAATGGGCAGAAGACCTAAATAGACATTTCTCCAAAGAAGATATACAGATTGCCAACAAACACATGAAAGAATGCTCAACATCATTAATCATTAGAGAAATGCAAATCAAAACCACAATGAGATATCATCTCAAACCGGTCAGAATGGCCATCATCAAAAAAATCTAGAAACAATAAATGCTGGAGAGGGTGTAGAGAAAAGGGAACACTCTTGCACTGCTGGTGGGAATGAAAATTGATACAGCCACTATGGAGAACAGCATGGAGAGTCCTTAAAAAACTAAAAATCGAACTACCATACAACCCAGCAATCCCACTACTGG
>NC_041224.1:153171833-153209778 GCF_002837175.3 Physeter macrocephalus
GTATATGCATAACTGATTCACTTTGTTATAAAGCAGAAACTAACACACCATTGTAAAGCAATTATACTCCAATAAAGATGTTAAAATAAAAAGAGAGAATACATTGAAAATAGTGCAGGGCTCACAGTAAGCCTCAGCCATTGTCAGCTGCTACTGTCAACATTGCTGATCGGCAAAGGGAATAAACCCTAAAGGGAAGGGGGTGGGGAGGACTAGTAGTTTCTCCTCTGAAGTCTGCGGTGATAGAGTTGCAAGGAAAAGAATGTTGGGAAAGATACATTCTGAAAATAAAGTATTAGAACCATCTGCTATCCCTTTATCATGTCAGCAATCTCACTCCCCACTCTTGTGCAGAATCAGACTGAGCCCCAAGACAGCTGAAGCATTCAGAGAGCGATGCGCCCCCATCCTCCCACTCCAGTCTCCCTCCCCAGGGCAAGCTCCTTGGCGTCATGCGCCCCTGAAGCCATCACCCCTGGGACCAGGCACAGGCCTGTGCACCACCTCAGGTCCTTCTTTTCACCTTGGCAGCACGCACCTGGATTGTGTGTTCCAGGCGCCACGCACGTGGAGAGGAACGGCTGTGACAATGAGGAAGGTCCAGCTTGCCTTCCCCTCTCTCCTTCCCCCTGGGGCAGATCCATCTGTCAAGCTGCAGAATTAGTGCTTGCCCACTTCCCAATCCAGAGCTGCATTCACCAGGCAGGACCTCCTGTCTGGAGTTATGAATACCTTCAGTGCCACCCCAGAATATTTACAACTCGCCTCTGCCACCCGACTCCAACCCTATACCACTCACTCCTTATGAGGATGGGGGAGGAAGCGGAGAAGGGGAAGGAGGGAGGAACAATCAGGGGCAGTTTGTGTGAACAAAGCCGGCTGCAGCAGACAGCAGAATCCTTCCTGCCAGGGAGAAGCGGCTGCCTTCCCCACTGATAACTTAATGACTCTGGCACATTTTCATCAGCCCAACTTGGAGCACGCAGTGGGTATCTGAGCCAGTGGTTTCCGAGAGCCTGAAAGCAGCGACTGAAAGCAATTACAGGATGAGCATCCAAGAGACAAAGCCTGGGCCTTGGGAGTCACCGGGCCACATCTCTTTCCCAGCTCTGCCCTGTGGCACTTACACACAGCCCTGAGGACACCACTTCCCTTTCTCTGCAGCTTGACTTCCTCTTCTGTAAAATCGACCCAACAGTGCCTGTCACCTGCCGATGCCTCCAAGGCATCATACTTACAGACTATCGGGCAGGCACACATTCTTACATTGAATCTCACAACAGCTCAGGAGGAAGGGATTATCATCCCATTTTACAGAGAAGGAAACTGAGTCTGGGGGGCATTGAAACAATTCACTAAATGGCACAGTCGGGACTTGAACTCAGGTCTGTCTGACTTTGAAGCACACAGAATCAAAGATGTGCTAGTCATTCTCCATTCACCACCCCTCCCAGTGCCTGGAACTGACCTCGGTGGTCTCTTGCCCTCTGCTTCCGGTGGAGTTTGGCCATCGGGAGGCACTGGCAGGAGAACGGAGAGGAGGTGGGCATCTGTGCCCTGCCCACCCCACTCAGGCTACCCTCCCTCCCAGATCCAGCTACCCCTGGGAGCCAATGTCCTCCCTGCTCCTTGGAACTCAGGATGGGGAGGGCTCCCCCTCTCCCTTGTTGCTACCTTTATCCTGCCCACACCTCCACAATCACTCTGACATCAAATTCTCTGCCACTCAGCCCATCTAAGGTTGAAACTTATGTCCTGCTGGAGCCAAGACAAATACAAACAAGGGCCATTTTGACAGGAGAATCACAGCCTACCAGACCGGTTCAGATGTTTGCGGACCTCCACACCTTCCTGAAAACCCTCGGTCTTCTCTCTGCAGAACCATCAAGGCGGGTGGGGGACCGTCTATACCAATCCCCTGGGTGGGAGGAAGCCCCAAGTGAGAAAAGCCCTGCTGTGAATGAGCTTGGGACAAAACGCAGGGAACACTGCAAAAAGCCACTAGCTCAGACTTGTGTACTCAGGGTGGGGTGTTAATCCCTACTGACTATGTTAAATGCCTAGGCTTTTTCAAGAGCCAATGATGGCTCCACAAAGCTCAAGTGATAAAAGTGGTGGCTTCACAAATAGCCCAGGTCCTGCAACATTTAGGCACCAAGAAGCTCCTCTTGGACAAGCACAGGTGGGCTTCCCTCCCCACCCCGTCTCGAGCCAGAGGCCAGCAGCGCGGGTGGCCCTCTGCAGACCTGGCGTCTGGCCCTCGCTCTGATACTAACCCACCGTGCGTCCTTAGACAAATCCCACAGCTTTCTGGACTTGGTTTCCCTATTTGTAAAATATGGCAGTTGCATCAGACCATCTCTAAGTCTTTCCATTCTAACACTGCACAACGCTTTGTTTCTCTGGGTCCTCTGAGGTCTGTGTGCCTCCTGAAGCAATTATTCCCTCAACTGTGACAGAAAAATGATGTAGATTCCCAGCCACAGGACCCACCCAGGCAGGGGCTGCCTACGCCCTTCTCCCCACCCCACCAAGCCAGGTCGGCAGATGCCCTTCTGTGGCTTCATGTCTTCTTCCAGGCCACCCTTGATGCTTATTTTAAGCTGAATTCTTCTGGACAGAAACACAGGGGCTGGAGTAGGGGTGGGGTGTAATATCCTGATTTTTCAAAACCACATCCCTCGGGGCCTGGCACTGACCCATATATCAGGAGTGAGCCCAGAGCCAGGATCTATCAAATGCCAGTGATCCACAAGTCCTGTGTCTTCATCAAGGGGGGGGCATTCTGCATATTTTAGGAATTTACTGTATGTGAACGTGGCTACATGTTTTTTTAAAAAAACAAAAAAACAGGAAGAACAGAGATAGGCAACAAGGTTTCATTTCAAACTACTCTATAACCTGATTCTGGATCCCCCGCAGAGAAATGCAGAAACTTCCAAAACCAAAGCATTAAATGTGTTAGCAGAACTCTTTCCTGCTCTGTTGAGAAGCAGGGTAACATAATTCTGGTGAACCCTGGGGTCAGTTGTCCTACATCAGCTAATTGGTTGTGTGACCTTGGGCAAGTTACTTAATCTCTCCAAACCTCAGTTTCCTTGTCTGTAAAATGGGGATAATAATAGTTTTATACCTCATGTGGGTATTGTGAGAACTGAATGAGTCCATCCTTGTAAAGTACTTAGCACACTGCCTGGCACACAACAAATGTTCAACAAACAGTAGCTATTTCTGATCATTCAGTTCACTCTCAGAATGCTTACCTGGTCTCTGACAACGCCAGCAGCCAGAGCACAAAACACCACTGGGGACTCAAGTGTGAAATAAGTACCCTTTCTTGAATTAGTAGAAAATAAATAAATATTTATTGAGCATATTTATGAACCAGGCAGTGAACTAATTATTTTTACACACGGTCTCATTTCACCCTCTTGAAAACCCTCTAAGGTCGATCTTATTGTCCTCACTTGACAGAAAAAGAAACTGAGGCTCAGAGAGGTTTTTGTGATTTGTCCTAGGTCGTGGCTAGGGAGTGTCGTAGCAAAGACTCAAATCCTGGGCTTCTGATTCAAGAGCCATCTTCTTCGGGCCACCATCCCTTATAGAGATGGTGTCTTTGATTCCTTATTCTAGTGAAATCATACATTAGCATGTCCTTAATTCACTTAAAGAGTCAAATATCATTCTTTTTTTAATCTTCATGGAAAATAATTTAAATAATAACTATTACTGTCAACATTTCTGGAGAAGATAAACAGAGAAAGGCAAAAAAATCAGATACAATATCATAAAGTATGGTGGCCTCCAAACATTTGGGAATCTGGGCAGTGTGCTCTCTTTGAGGATCTCTGGGTGAATATCTGACATAAACGCTCCTTCAGATGCTTGATTTGTGAGTCCTGACCTACCAAGTGCGTCTCAATGACCCTTCCCTGAAGCAGGCCCCCATCCACCTGCGACATCGGTATAAGATCCTCACGAACTTTGGGGAAACAAATGTATACTAGCATATTTTAGACATTTCTGCCTGGATGTCCTGCCATTTCCACAAACCCATATGTCAAAGTTTCATCACTTTCCCAAATTACCTCCTCCTCCGGTAGAATATTCCAGTTAAGCCTCCCTCATGTCTCCATTACTCAAGCTCAAGACTTTAAGAGTCACTGTTGGGCTTCCCTGGTGGCGCAGTGGTTGCGCGTCCGCCTGCCGATGCAGGGGAACCGGGTTCGCGCCCCGGTCTGGGAGGATCCCACATGCCGCGGAGCGGCTGGGCCCGTGAGCCATGGCCGCTGAGCCTGCGCGTCCGGAGCCTGTGCTCCGCAACGGGAGAGGCCACAGCAGTGAGAGGCCCGCATACCACAAAAAAAAAAAAAAAAAAAAAAAAAAAAAGAGTCACTGTTGCCACCTCCCTCTCTCTTGTACCCCACATCCTGTCTGTCCTCTGCCAGGTTCTGTGGATTTTTCTTTCATAAAGTCTTGCTTGTTTGCCCCATCCATTTTGTTCCTGCTGTCACCACTGTCCAGACTTCATGTCTCCTCCTTCCTGACTGGAAAAGGCTCCTCTTAGCCACAGGCTTCAGGCTCTCTCCCCTGAACACCTAATCCTCAAGATTAACCATTCCAGAGATGTCTCCAGGATCATCCATGATTCACCACTGACTATACAGGCCAAGCTCTAAGCAGCTCAGTCTAATGTTCCCAGCATCCTTATCCAGCTCTGTGCCCCTCAATCTCCCTACCCAAACACTCTGCTTCAGCCACGCTGGTCTATCTTCTGTCCTGGTCTGTGCATCCCACATTCAACATTTTGGGAGCAGCCACTGTGCTGGGTCTGGGATGCAAGTTGAATATGACACGGTCTCTGCCCTCAGAAGGCTCACGGTCCAGCTTGAAGAATGGACAAATAGACAACCTGTTATCATACTATGTGAGAGGTAGCCTATGCAGAGTTATGTACAAGGTAAGGTAGATTCCAGGAAGAGATGAGTGACTGGTGGGGGGATAGGGAGATTGCAGGGGAGAGAGAGAGAGAAAGAGAGAGAGAGAGAGAGAGATTGCTAACTGGGATCGAGTCCTGGCTCTGCCACTTATTCACTGGGTGACCTCAGGAAAGTTAATTAACCCCTTTTCTCTGCAGAATCCTTATCTGTAGGATGGAGATGATCATGCCATCTATCTCCTGGTATTTTTCAAGGATTAAAGAATTAATATAGATGAAACCTAACATTCCAGGCCCATACGATAAATCAACAAACTTTTGCCATTACTATTATTACCTCCGGCTGATTCCCACATACCCCTCCTTCCCTGGAGACCGCCGTCAATTCAATACACCCTCCCTGAGGACCTGCGTGGCATTCTAGGGAAGCACCCTCTGACCTACCGGTCCCCAGCCCCAGACCACTCCCTCCCCTGGATTCCTGCAGTGCTCACTGCCTGCTCAATGAAAACTGCCTGTGTTATCTCCTCCCGGGATAGCAGCCTTATCTTGCCAACTACATTGGCGACAGAGGAAATAAGGAAAAGGCAAAGGTGGAAGAAACAGTCATTAAGCACATACCATGTGCAAACATTTTAATATATATTATCACATGTAGGTTTCCTAACCGTGTACATCCCCACTCCACATCTCAGGACAATGGACACTCCCAGCAGCAAGACAATTTTCTCGAAAAATTCTGGATAGCAAGCTAACATGTGGCAGGGCCACAATCTGACCTCAGGCTTCTCACTCCAAAGTCAGCGCACCTTCTTTGTGCAGCTCTTGCTAACCCACTTCCCTGACCCCCCACCAGGACTTGAAATAAGAGAAATCAAAGGCTGTGCACCAGGCACTTTAACCTCACAGTTCTGCTTCTAGGAAATAATAAAAGCATTATGCAAAGATATAGCTGCAATATTGTTTTTAATAGGGAACAAATTTTAAACTGTATAAACATCCAACAAGTGGAACAATGATGGAGCTAACTGGGGCATGGCCATATCATGGAACACCATATAGCCTTAAAATGTTGTCATAAAAATGTCCTTATTGACATGGAAGGATGGTCCTGATGTGTTGTTGAGTGGGGGGGATGGGTTAAAGTGGTATGTATCATTTATTGGGGGGAGGGTATAGTAGACAGAGACAGCGAGAACCCTAAAATAGGATACAACAAAACAAAATGGAAATTACCTCTGAAGAGTAAGATTATGGGTGATTTTTATTTTTCCCTTTATGCTTATCTGTAATTTCTGATTTTTCCGCAATGAACGTATACTGTTTCTGACTGGATAAGAAAGTAATTCAAGAGGGTGTGCACATAGGTATAAAACAAACTTACGATTACCAAAGGGGAAGGGGGGAGGGATAAATTAGGAGTATGGGATTAACAGATACACACTAGCATATATAAAATAGATAAACAACAAGGATTTACTGTATGGCACAGGGAACTATATTCAGTATCTTGTAATAACCTATAATGGAAAACAATTGAAAAAAAGAACATATGTATATAACTGAGTCACTTTGCTGTACATCTGACACTAACACAATACTATAAATTAACTATACTTCAATTAAATAAATAAATAAATAAACAAATAAAAGAGGGTGTGAGTTACAGCCCAGAAAAGGCAAACCTAGGTTTGGTGGTCAATGGGTAAGGTTCTTGAGAGAGCTAGAGGGTATGAGGGCATGAATGAGAAATGTCAGCCTCTCCCCAGCCCTGTCTCCTACCAGCCCTGCTGGGGCAACCTGCAACCTGTGTCCATGAAGCGAGGACATTTAAATATTTAAACAGACCCAGCTTTGCAGGAACAAATGCACTCAGTCTCCAGGGATCAATCCCATGCCACAGGCCCTGCTCCACAAATCAAGTTTCTGGGGCACGGAGCCTTTCCCACCCCTCCCCCGCCACACCCCACGCAAGAACCTGCAAGATAATAGCAGCAACAACTGAAGGATGAGGCCGGCTTCCCTTCAGCGGCAAGGGCAGCCAGCCTGAAGGCCGCGTTATTGGCTTTTACCACTGCAGCTCGAAGCTAAAAGCACGTGAGCCTTAGAGAATGGGGGACCTTAATGCCCTCAAAAATTTTTTTAATGAGACTGCAGTAGTCATCTGATTCTTCCTGGGCACTCAGGTATGGGGGAAACCGGAGTGATTTTAAGGAGGTTGAGGTCAAGCAGTTTCTAGAACGCCTTGGGAGCAACTGTGCCTGCCCCATGCGCCAATCCAGGCTGCTCTCGGCCCCGCGAGGTGGTCTCCTGATATCCCACGGCCCAGCATCCTGTCTCTCAGGAAAAGAGCCTCATTGTTAAGCTGAGAAGAAAGGAGCCCATGGCGCGGGGGAGACGGCTGATTGAGGAGGTCTAGAGACTCAAGAAAGGAGCTCCCCATCATTGACAAATGAGGAAAGTGGTGCCATAGCCACTGAGGGGTGGAACCAAGACTATACCCCCGGACCCTGCTTCTTGCCCCATACATTCTCCCTGGGGTATACACCACCCAGAAGAGCAGGGAGGGACGCAGACCCTATTCTGACACTGCCCCAACTGGACAGAGTTACACCCCACCAGATTTCTAGAAGGGAGGAAACACTGTGAAGTCACAAACCACACGATCGAAAATACACGTCTGTGGGATGAGGGTGGTAGAGGACAAAGTTCTTGCTGATATGGAGGCTGAGTTGAGAGGGATCACTCCTGATGTGTGAATACCTGACATGACTCAGAGGTGAGTCAAGTTCCCAGGAGGGCTTCAATCACGTCTATTTGCCTTTTGTCACTAAGCTACCCTAATGACCCAGTTAGGGGTGGGAGGCAGAGTGATTTTAATAGATTTAAATTTAAAAGGCTCAAAATTATGTAAACTATTCCATTCCACTTCAGCTATAATTACTGCCTGACTCCAGCTTACCAACCTGACACCTGGAAGCCATCTGTCAACAGTAGCCACGGCTTCACCTCATAAATAAAAAAAAAAAATAATGAGCAAGCGCTCATTCATTCACAGTTAAAGCATGTTTTTCCTCAGCTCTTAGGACAGCCAAACTCCATACTGGTTTGGAGGAGGGCACATTTAGCCAGAGGTTTGTGCAGAGATGTCCTGGGGTGTATCAGCTCTGGAGTTGGAGAAATGAGGATTCATATTCCTGCTTTAGCATTAACCAGCTGTGTGATCTCAGACAAGTCCCCTCACCCCTCTGAGCCTGTTTCTTCTCCGTAAAGTGAGGTCAATTGTCCCTGCCTCTCAAGGTTAGTGTGGGGATTTACAGAAATAATGTATATAAAATGCTTAGCACAGTGCTCTGCACACATAAGTACCCATTAGCAGGGGTTATCACCGTAATCAGAAAAAGCTGGGAGCAAAAGACAAGTGTTGGCAAGGATGTGGGGAAGTTGGAGCCCTCGTGCGCTGCTGGTGGGAATGCTAAATGATGCAGCCGCTATGGAGAGCAGTAGGGAGGCTCCTCAAAGAATTAAGAATAGAACTACCATCTGATCCAGCAATCCCACATCTGGGTATTTATCCAAAAGAGTTGAAATCAAGATCTCAAAGAGATATTAACACTCCTATGTTCATTGCAGCGTTATTCCCACTAGCCAAGACGTGGAAACAACCTAAATGCCCATCAATGAATGAATGGATAAAGAAAATGTGGTATACACATACAACGGAATATTAGTCATCCTTTAAAAGGAATATTGCATTATTCAATACACAATCACACGGATGAACCTCAAGAACATTATGCTAAGTGAAATAAGCCAGTCCTAGAAAGACAAATACTGCATGAGTCCACCTATATGAGTTATCTAAAGTAGAAAAATTCATAGCATCGAAGACTGGAATGGTGATTGCCAGGGGCTGGTGGGGAGGGGGTGATAGGAAATTGCTAACCAACAAGCATAAAGTTTCCATCAAGCAGGATGAGCAAGCTCTAGAGATCTTCTGTACAACAATGTACCCCTACTGAACAACATATATTGTGCACTTAAAAATTTAAGAGGGTAGGTCTCAGGTTAAGTGTTCTTTCTACAATGTAATTTCATTTTTTTTAAAGAAAAAATTGGGAAAGGAAAAACAAAAAAAAAACTTCACTAATCACTTCCATTGTGCCCCGCAGAAGGGCAAATGGGTGCTTTGTTCCTCCCTAAATGGCTGAAGCTTAGAGACAAAATGTTCTCCTTCTCCCTGAACATCACCCCATCACCACCATCTTCTTTCCTATGATGCTCCTTGAACAAAGAAAATAGAAAAGTGAGTCTCTCATCAGGAGTCTGCCCCAGTGATGCTAACAGAAAATCCAGGGCTGGGAACAGTTAGGAAGAGAAGTGGCAAACTCTTCAAATTATTTTCAAAATATCTCAGTAGCCCAAACCCAAGGATTTCTTTCATATGTCTACCCCCAGTTATCATCTCACCTATAAAAGGGAGTTAATTACATTATTGGGATTTAAAGCCATTAAGTAAACTAAAGTCAAGTGCTGGGTTGCTGAATTTTATTTCGGACTACTGAGTCTTACATCGATGTTGGAAGAACAGGGAAGGAAAGATTCTAAAGAGACCAACTAAAACAGCAATGCAGGCTGGTGGCACTCTGCCTGGAGAATTCCTGGAGATTCCAGAACTTCCAGATGCAAAAAACAGGGAATAATGAAAGGGCTAATCAGTCGGAGGCCAGAAGCCTTCGAATTTGAATGCGGTAGACCAGCATTCTCAAAAATCAGTATTCATAATTATCGCCTGAGAAGCTCTCAAACATGCAGATTCCTAGGCCTGCTCCCAGTGATTCTGACGCAGCAGCTCTGGTGTGAGGCCCAAGAATCCACATTTTAATAAACATCTCGGTTATCTCTGCACAGGTGGTCCAGGTCCACACTTGACCAGAACCAACAGCCTTTCCTACAAAGTCACATGTAGGTGCTTTGCTGTAGGGAATGAACACTTTCCCTTTGGCAAGAGGTTGAAAGGGAAGAAACAGAACTTTAATCCTGAAGCTGGGTAAACTTTCAAGATAATTAATAGAGATTGGTTACTTGCTGGAAAATGAAGTATTCATCTACACACACACCATGGATTGGGTAAAAAATAAATTATGTTCAGATGATTTTAATATTTCTCTGAGATGGAATAAATTCAAGGGCTGAGTGAAAGGTAACAAGCAAACTATCCATCACCTGAAGTTAGCAGCTACGATAATATTTCAACCACCCACCTTGAAAGGGAAGCTTGGACCGAGAACAGAGCAGGACCACTATATAGCAATATACACCAGGAACGGTTAAATACAATCACATCTGAAAAATAGCTACAGCTACTCCACAGAAACCCGGAAAGAGGTGGTGGGGGTCCAAGGTGGCCTAATATCTTCATAAATAACTCGAAAGATGGAGTGGGGATTATGTAAATCAATCCACAGACAATACAAAAATGGCAGGGATTGTGAATCTGTGGTGAATGAAATTTAACTACTGGGCAATGTCTTTAAATTTGCCTTTATTGAATCTTGCATATTGAAGTCACATATTATTGTATTTCTTTATGGAGACTCAATAGGGCCAAATGCAGAGTGATTTATGGAAGCAGGAATAATCAAATGTAGAAGTAGAAAAGAGCACACACCTGGAAAGGCATTGGCCCGGGGGTCAGGACAGGCACCGGGCAGGAAGTGTTTGAGATGGTGCATCGTGCAATGGGGTGGCCAATTACTTCTATTCTCTACAGATGTGGGTGGTGTTAAAAGCCGATGTGTAAAATAAACAAGGAAATGTGTCTGTTACTCTTTGAACCACTTGGCCTGGGTGCTACTTTCAATGAGAGTGCTGAGCTTAAATTAAACCTGGAAGAGAATTCAGAGCGGGCCATCGCAGAAATTATGGGATGCGTCCCTAGGTAAACCAAGAATACAAGGGGATGTTAAGAGGGCCTCCAGCATAGACGAAATCCTGAAGGTGCCTATTTGTTGGGAAAAGATGCACAAAAGCTAAGCAGGCCAGTAGGAGAGAAAAATTTCATCTCCTATTAAGGAAAAAACAATCATTCAAAGCACCGTTGGAATCATGGAAGAAAGGGCAGCTTATGGTAACTCCATCCCTGGGGACATTCAAGGAGTTGACGAGACACCTCTCTACTTAGGATGCATTAGAGATTATTAAAAGCATTCCTTGCTCAGCTGGGGGGGTGGGAGGTGGGCCTTGTGACCTCTCCAAAGGTCATTCGTATCCCAAAGGATCACATGTCTGAAGGGCACCAGATAAAAATAAAGTCTATTAATCACTGAGCTGCCACACAATTTCCTAAGAGAGCCAGGATAGAGACGGGCGTTCCTCGGTGGACCTTGTCCCGCCGAGGGAGGAAAAAATCAGGCAGCGCCTGTGCGGGCAGAGCCAAGACATCAGCCCCTGAGACTTCCAGAAAGCTGCCACCAGGCCTGCAATCAGGCCTCCCAAGCTCCACAGGGTAAACAGGAGGAGGAAGAGAGTCCGTGGGGAGGGGAACAGGAAACAGCAAATGGCACTGAGAGCCCTAAACAAAGCCGCAGGAGCTCGGGGGAGAGGGGGTGAGTCAGGCCAGACTGGGACACCCACAAGGGCACTTCGTGGATTCAATACTAAGGAGGCAAAGGCAGGGAAGACAGGAACTGAGGGGAGGGTGGAGAAGGGTGCACGGGTGTGTCTGGGATTATTTCCGGCTGAGAACCCAATGAAAGCTGGAGAGAGAGCGTGAAAGGTAATCCCACTATCTGCAGTAGCAGAAAATCACCTAAGAAAATACAGGTTTTTGAAAGAGGAATGGAGTGGCAATGCCCCAGTTCCAAAGCAGCTCTTGGCCTTCTGGATAGCTGGGCTGCTCTGGCCAGACACAGCTGGAAAGCCTGCCCCCTGGGGGTCTGAAGGACCCTTCCCAGCCCAGAATCAGTCTCCCGAGGGCTAGCATGCTTGGGCTTTTATACATCAGAACAAAACTGAACCCCATCCAGGAAGCAAGACCCGGGTGGAAGCAGGCACCTCCTGGTATGGCCGAGAGACATCAGACCCATGCCCTGCTCCCTCCTCATCCTGAACCGGCCTCGCCTTGGGATGGAGATGTTACCTGCAGGAGTCGTCTCAGGAATGTCATCTGCACGGTGTATTAAGCAGCCAAGTGGGGGTCATGGAGTTTGAGTTCTTCTAGCAAAATGTTCTCCAACCAGCTGTCACCCCACCGGGCACAGAACAACTTTTTGAAATCAAAAGAGGCCAGTGAAGAGGGAGGAAAAGGGCACCACCCCCCATGTACTCCGTGTGCCCCATCTTCCCCTGGGTCTCTCCCACTTTCACAGAGACTGCAGACACTGGCAAGCCGGGCAGGACACCCGAGGAACCACTGTGCCCAGGCCCTGCCTCAGCGGTTCCACTGCCATCCTCACTGCAGCCCCTTCTCGCCCACGGCGGAGCTCTGCTTCCTCAGAGAGGAGAAGGTGGGAAGGGAAGATGGTCAGGGAGAGAGGTTTCAAGGGCTGCCCTTGCCATGGGGCGAGCAGATGGCAGCCGATATGGTGAGAAGATAACTAGGGAAAGGTTTTTTTTTTGGCTGCACCACATGGCATGCTAGTTCCCCGGCATGCGGGATCTTAGTTCCCCCGACCAGGGATTGAACCCAGGCCCCCTGCCGTGGAAGCGTGGAGTCTTAACCACTGGACCACCAGGGAAGTCCCTAAGGCAAGGCTTTTAAATCCACCCCCCAGTGCTCTGATAGGTGAGAAAGACAAAAGCTCTCTCAAGCTGACAGCAATCCCTCGGGAAAGCTGCAGGTCTCTGGAGGTCCACCCGCTGCCACCCCCACCCCCACCCCCACCCCACCCGCGCTGCTCTGCCCCTCGGCCCCTCCCCTGCTCTGTCTGCAGACCCTAAACCCAGGAGCCGGGCAGTCGCTTGTCCAAAGATGTTTCAGAAGCAAGCAAGAGAAGCTGGAGATGGATCGAGGGCCATTTATTAAACTAAGTCATGGTCAGAGAAAGATTCATAACCTGCCCCACCTAGGACAGGAGAGCGAGAAAGAGAAAGGAAGTTAAAGGGAAACAAATGAAAAGCCACAGGAGCCAAGTACCTTTGTCGGAGGATTTTGAGTTATGCTTTTGTTTGAATTCTCTGAAACAGAGAAAGAAATAGAGGATGAACCTTAAGGAGACAGAGAGTGAAAGAGAGAGAGCCGGAGGAAAGCCACGAAGGAGGGCACTGCAGGGAGAGGAGCACGGGGCGGGGAGGCCTCCCGGCCTTGCTTCTCCCTCCTGCAAGCCACACCAGGGCCTGGAGCAGCAACGAGAGGAGGTCAGGGGGTGACCGAGGTGAGGCAGCAGCAGGCAGGCCCAAGAGGAGGAGCCAGCGAGCCTGAGGCTGGGGCGGCACAGGAAGCATGGGGCCGGGGCAGGAAGGCGGCGTCTGCCGTACTCACTGTCACAGACGTAAGGTTTGTCGTGGTCTTCCTGAGAGGTGGCGTCGTGCTTCCTCCTGCCACCTGTAGAGCCACGGGCCTGGGGAGACACGGGAATATTGGGATGCTTGTTACGCTGACAATCACTACGGTTCCTGAGCACGTTTTCTGTGAGGCCCTGAGCGCTTCACCCATATCTCCTCATTCAACCTTATACTACATTTGTAGTCTCTCACATACCAACCCCATTTTACAGGCCAGGAAATTGAGACCCAGAGATGCTAGGTAACTTGCCCAAATCACTCAGCTACTCACCCCTATCACTTCATTAAATCCTCACAACTCCAAGAAGCAGGTGCTACTATTATCTCCATTTTACAGATTTAGGAGACTGAGGCAACAGAGGAGCTAAGTAGCTTCCCCAAGGTCACTTGCTCACTAAGTGCAGAACCAGGACGCAAACTCAGGACAGTCTGACTGCAAAGCCTTGAGCAGTCAGAATTCCCATCCTCTACTGTTGCCCCTAGGATCTCCTCCTCCAACTCCTTAGCCTTCCAGCTTCGCTGACACCACATGTGGGTGCCAACCCAGCTCCCCTCAGCTGCCCAGATAATGGGCAAATTAGAGCAAGTAGCGTAATTGCAGCTATCACCCCAGACTCCTATGTTCACACTCCCCTCCAGCTCAAGTCTCTCAAGAGGCAGCCAGGGCTTCCCTGGTGGCGCAGTGGTTAAGAATCCGCCTGCCAATGCGGGGGACACGGTTCGAGCCCTGGTCCGGGAAGATCTCACATGCCTCGGAGCAGCTAAGCCCACGAGCCTGCACTCTAGAGCCCGCGAGCCACAACTACTGAGCCCGCGTGCCACAGCTACTGAAGCCCGCGTGCCTAGAGCCCGTGCTCCACAACAAGAGAAGCCACCGCTATGAGAAGCCCGCACACCGCAACGAAGAGTAGCCCCTGCTCGCCGCAACTAGAGAAAGCCCACGCGCAACACTGAAGACCCAACACAGCCAAAAATAAAATAAATAAAATAAATTTTTTAAAAAGATGATGAGATAGACCAGAAAATGCTTTCAAAACAAACAAACAAAAAGAGGCAGCCAGGCCCAGCATCGGGGCGTGAGCTCCCCTCCCCGCTGCTCCGTCTACTCCATGGGGCAAGCTGCCGCTGAGGCCCCCCTGTGTGGTCTGCCTTGGGGCTCCAGCCAGTGGCAGAGCCCTTGACACCTCACACTCTCCTGGGGCTGGACTCTTGAGACCCCCACCCTGTGTGCATCTCCAGAGAGGACAGCATCATCCGGGGTGAGGGTAGGATGGGCTCTACCTCCAAGGATAGCCAAGAGCAGCCAGAGAGGGAGCTGGTGGCTCCGCAGCCCCAGGACAGTGGCTACAAGAACATGGCAAGGTTTATTTTTAGACCTTTGTAAGTCCCACACCGGTCACATGGGTAGCACCCTAGCCTCCTCCAGGTCATTCTCTGGTAATGAGTAGCAGTAAACTCCTAGCCAAGGAAAGGGCTGCTGGGGTCTTTGGGGCCAGAGAAGAAGGTGCAGCAGATGAGAAATAAAACATGGCAACACCTGGTGTGCAGGGAAAATGGGGCAGTTCCAGGGGCCTGGTCTGGAAAAGTGAGCCCGGGGGGACTTCATGGTCAAAAGGCCTTGAGTTGCTCACACACACACACACACACACACACACACACAAACACACACACACACACACACACACACACACACACAGAGTTTCCCCGGGGATGTCACAATGGAAAGGCCTGTACCCCAGGCCTACGGGGCTCACGCTCTCCCCAAACACACACCCTTCACAATCAACACCACCTGCCAAGCTACCAAGGCCACCACCTCCTCCTCCGCTGTCTCTTTCCAAAACAAATTACATAGTTCCACCTCCCTCCTTCCCTCCCCGCCCCCCACCCCTGCACACGCACCAGCCTGCAGTCCCCTCCCCTCGCCCTCATTACTCAGAGTTGACCCCAAGAGGGAGCTGTGCGGCACTGGCAGTCACCCCGAGGCACTGACAGGCCTCCCCTCCTGCCCACGTTGAGGGTGGTCACCCTCAGCTGCCCGCGCCCCCCCATCCCCGCTTGGAGAAGCCGGGGACAGCTTGACGTGTGCAGCCCGCAGCCCTGTCACAGGCGCCTGGGAGCAGGTGAAAGCAAGTCAAGCAGAATGACAAGAGGCAACAGCAGACTCAGGGAGGGGGTTCTGGGAGACTAAAAATACCACCCAGGAGAAGAGGAGGAGGAGCTGGAGCTGGGAGAAGCCAGCGGGAAGCGGGGGCCCGGCCGAGAGCCAGGGTTTAATCGCACTCTGCAGGGCTGCCGGCAGGGTGGCTGCTGCCCCCACTCTCCCTGCACCTCAGTTTCCTCAACTGCAAAATGGGGATCGTGGCTATAGGGCATTGAGGGGACAGGCGAGGGACGCCTCCTGTGGCTGGAGCACACTGCTCGTCTCCTGGAATGTTTCAAGCTTGGAAACTCAGAATCCTACTTGTCTTTTGCTCAGATGTCACCTCCTCAGAGAAGCCCTCCTGACCAATGCGTGTTCACTCATCCCCTCCATCGGTCTCTTACCCCTACCCTGCTTCATGTCATAGCACTTAGCATTGTCTGACGTTATATTATATATGTGTGAGTGTACTTGTTGGTTTTCCATCTCCCCCACATAAGGGTGGAAAACGTCTATTTGGGTGACCATTATACTTGGAACCTGGCACAGGGCCAGTCACCTAAGCAGCACTTAATAAATGTTTGCTGCACAAATGAATCCATCCATCAGTCGGCTGGTCAGTGAGTTAATCATCTTTGGTTCTTCTTCATTCTCTGTATCCAAGTGCTATTGTGTCTTCCTTCAAAAGCCATCTTAGGCTTTGCATTTCCCTTCTATTCCACATCTTAATCCAGGAGCTCATCAATTAACCCCTGAACTGCTCAAAGAACCTGCCAGCTGGGGTTCTACCTCTGCATTGCCCTACCCAATCCATCCTGCATGAGTCTCAGACCAATCAGACAAAAGGAGTGAAGGACGGGAGCCCATGGTCATCCATTCATTCACTGCCATCCAAAGCCCACTGACATATCCACTGACGACCTAGTGCCAGTCCTACCAGGATCACCTCATGCTGATGCTACGTCCAAGTCTTTGTTTTGATTGATCCTGGTCATGGATCAGCCTCTACTCTGCCCATCCACATCTGGTCCATGCTTTAGCCTTGCTAACATGCCACACCTCCAAGAATCTTCCTCTTGCCACACTGAGGAGTAAAGCATCAGCTTTAAAGTCAGACAGACATAGGTTTAAACACTAGCATGTGTTTTTGGACAAGTTACTTCTCTAAGCGTTAGTTTCCTCAGCTGTAAAATGGGCATAGCAACATCTTTATTGCAGAGTTGTAATGCTAATAAGGGGGTGTGAAACCACAGGGGAGAGAGCTAGGTCTATAGGAAGTACTCAATAAATTATTTCCCCTCCTTGCCCAGTTGATTGTTCTTTCCTCTGAACTCTTATTGCATTTGGTAAGTGCATGGTCAGAAGCCTGCTACTTTCTAATTGTATCATGACTATTAGCATTTTCTCCTCAATTTAATTCCAAGGTCCTTGAGGGCAAAGATGGCACTTCATACTTTATTATGAACCCGTGATCTTTAGCACTATGCTGGGCACACAGCATCCAAAGCTCTTTCACTGAGCTCTTAATTCCTACAGTACCATCTGAGTTTAACCAAGTAATATTATTCCCATTTGGCACTTGATGAAACAGGTTCTGAGAGGGTTCATGATTTGCCCATAGTCACAGAGCCAGTAGAAGGCGGAGGCCCAGGTTTCCAGAATCTGTTACAGAAAACTTTGAAGCTGATGTCCAAAAGAAACCATCCTCCCTCTCTGAGAACTACTCACCCGACTCCACTCCTCCCCATTCCACCTCCCCATTCACACACTGGTGGGCCATGGCCGCCATGACTGCACCACACAGCCCTGCCCTACTGGCCGCCGTTGATTGGCTGGCTCAGGAATAGACATGTGACCCAAGCTGGGCCAATCAGATTCTACCCCCAAGGTACTCTGAATTGGGAAACAGCGACTCTAGTTAGTACAGGTCACTTGGGGGGCCCATAAATTCAGGAACTATGGGGCCACGTGCACAGAGAAGCAGGAGAGGCAATCCTGCAAGAGAAGAATAAAGGAAGGAGAAGTAGAGGCCAGAGCTGCCTGGGTTCCTTACTCTTTCCCAATCCTAAATCCCCGCCACCTTCTTGTTCTTCCTGAATCTTCAAAAATTGCTCAAATATGGGACAATGGCTCAGCAGCTTTTCAAATACTTCCCACTTTTGCTTAAGCTGTTGAGTTTCCTACAACTAAAAGACTCTGAACTAGGACAGACTCAGTCCCAAGCAGAGAGCTAGCTGCTCTATAACTGTTGTTCTCAAATAATGGTCAAGGGATCCTTGGAGGTCCCTGAGACCCTTTCAGGGAGTCTCCAGTGTCAAAACTATTTTTGTAATAGTACTAAAATGTTATTTGAAAGTTTTCACTCTCATCCTCTCACAAGTGCACAGTGGAGTTTTCTAGAGGCTACACGACACAATGATGTCATCACTCTGTGTGCTCGTGTATTCTTAAATTTAACATTTTTCCTCTTTCGATTTCTAATATGGGAAGTATCACTAGTTATAACCCACCAGAACAATAACTTTGGGGGCTCTCAGTAATCTGTAAGTAAAGAATCCCTGAGACCAAAAAAAAATTGAGAACCACTGCTCTACACTCTTGCCATTTAAAGTGAGGTGCTCAGACCAGCAGCACTGGCACCCCTGGGATCTTGTTAACCAAGCAAGATCTCAGTCCCCACCCACCAAACCTACTGCATCAGAATTTGCACTTGAACAAGATCACCAGGTGCTCTATATGCACACTAAAGTTTGAAAGTACTGGACTACACCACAGTGCATCATAAACACTTACTGAATGATAATACGCACATGGATGACTCACAGGAATTTCATGAACTTTAAAGAGCTTTGACTTGTTGGGCTAAAGTTACCACAGATACAATTATTCATTGTTGGGTCTCAGTTTCTCTCACCCCTCAGGGAATCTCCATTGTCAAGGTTCTGAGATTTGTTCCCTTTGCTTGCACCCTCCTAATAATATCTAGCCTTTATTAAGCACTCAGAATTGGTTGTGTATTATTACCCCAATTTTAATGATGAAGAAACTGACGCCCAGCCTACTTATTCAATTTGGTCAGGGTCACAGAGGTTACCTAAACCACCCAAAGTCTAGTAAGCGGTAGAGCTGGGATTTGAACTCACGGCTCAAAGCAGAGACTGTTCTTGTCATTACTACCTTAGCCCTGACTTCCTCAATGAGCACACAGAGCACTTGGGAGTTCTGTGAAACTGCAGACTCTCAATCAGCCCACCTAGGGTGGAGTCTGGTGGGCTCTGCATTTCTAACAAGCTCCCAGGTGACACTGATGCTGCGGCCCAAGGGCCGCATACTGAGACGTACAGCCTCAGACTTCCTCTCAGTCCCGACAACAGAAACGGAGTGACTGTCCTCCAGGAGCCAGTGGCAGCTTGAATACACCTTAAAGGGTAGCTTCACTGAGCCTGTGGGTTAAGCAGCTCCATACCTTATTCCAGCACAGGTAGGCTCACCTGCACTTTCCAGGTCCTTCCATGGCTCCCACCACGGATGTCTACAATGTCACTGCACAATGTAGAGCCGTTTGACTGCCCCTTAGCCAGCCTCGGGTGGGCCCAGAGCTAGTCTAGGTCCCATCCAGCCCCCTCCCTGTGTTCAGGCCTCTTCTCAGCTCCCATAAATCTGAAATATGACTTTCTGCTCTTTTTCCATCATTCAATCATTCATTCAACAAAATGGTCAGTGGTCACATGCTGGGCACTGGGCCACATGTGACCCAGTAGAAAAAGCACAGACCTGTGTTCAAGTCCTAGCTTCTTCCTTACTAGGTTGGGTGTCCTTGAACGAGTCCCTTAACCTCTCTAGGAGTAATAATACCCACGTATGGGAATGAAAGAAGCAGTGCTGTCCAAGAGAAATATAATGGGGGTCACATGTCATTTTAAATTTTCCAGTAGCCACATTTTTAAAAAAGAATAAAAACAGAAACAGGTGCAATTAATTTTAGTAATATATTTTATTTAATCCCATCTATCCAAAGTATTACCATTTCAATATGTAATCAATATAAAAATATTAATGAAATGTTCACCATTCTTTTTCTACTATATCTTTGAAATATGGTGAATATTTTACACCTACACCACATTTCAGTTTGAATTAGCAACATGTCAAGTGCTTGGTAGCCACCCACATGTGGCCAGTGGCTGCTGTAAAGGACAGTGCAGAAATAGCGAATGCAATATAAAGGACCTATCGTCACTATCGATATCGTGTTTATGATATCGCTATCGACCTATCGTATTTATGACGCACTGTGGTACAGTCCAGTAACGTAGCTCTTATTGTGAAGAGCCCATCACACTGCCTGATGTATAGGAAGTACACAGTAAGTACAGATGGCTGTTGCTGTTGTTTCTGCTGGTGTTGTTACAGAGAAGACACCCAGTTCGTATTTGCCAACTACAAGTTCAACGCCTAGATTTCAGATGGGAGTGGAGAAGATGTAAAGACGACCATTCTCCATCGTCTACTCAAGTAAGTTTGGTTTGGGCTGAGACAAGGGTTGGAAGCAGGCCTGGAGGTACACAGCAATTCGAGTTCACAAAAGGCCCAGAAACTCCACATTCTAAAGCCTCCTTTAATGATGGAATAAGATATCCATTATTTTGTAACCCCCAAAGAAGGCATGGGTCCAGGCAAGTTCATCAGGGGCCACTAAGATGATTAGGTGAAAAGGTGACGGGGCACTTTCTAAGGAGACATCTGGCTGACAACACCCAAATCCACTGATCAATTTTACCACCACTGAAAGCAGAACGAGTGGACAGCATACACCTCCAGATGTGAAGCGATAAGAAGCACATATCACACCTAAGAAAGAGTCTAGCCCCACCAAAAAATATTTACACACACGCACAAATATCCCGAATCTAATCAAGTCTCTCATCAGACCACCAGTTTTCAGGCGATAAAGAGGACTGAGGGACACATTAAACACCACCAGTCTGCCAAATCTAGAATATGAGAAATTCCACAAGACCAACCACCCAAGTTCTTCAACAAATAAATGTCATGGAGAAAAAAAAAATATGCATGTGGTAGGGAGCAGCAAGGAAGAAGTATGTTATAGAATACAAGAGACCTAAGTTTCAAATAAACCAACTATAAAAAGGCATTTTTGAGGAAATCGGGGGAAAGGATCAGGGACTGGACAGTAGATATTAGAATAGTTATTTTTATTGGGTATGATAATGATACCTGTTAGAGATATACTTTGAGGTATGTACAGGTTAAATGAGAAAATGTCTAGGGGCTCGCATGCAAATATTCCACACACACACACACACACACACACAAACCCCACAAACATACAAACCAACCAAAAGTGAGAGTAGAGAAAAGATTAAACAACAGTGTCTAAACACTGATCACGGCTGAAGCTGAGCTGTGACTCTACAAGGTGTGCAGCATCAGAGGACCGCCCTGTCCAGACTGAGAAATTCCAGCTCCTGTCCAAGTCGGAGCATCTTAGCTCAGCATGGGCACTGCTAGGCCGCTTGCACCAGTCACCTAGGAACTTGCTTATAATACAGCTCTCCAGGCCCTATCCCAGACTTCCTAAATCAGAACTCCTGGGAGTGGGTCCTGCAAATTTGCACTTCGATAGGCTCTCGTGGTGTTTCTGATGTGTACTCAGACACAAGGACCACGGGAATAGAGAGGCTTGCCATAATTATCACTGGACCCAAGCTCAGAGGGCAGCCAGGACTAGCCTCTCGTCCACAGGAGGGGTAAAGCATCCCGTCTAGAGCCTGAAGGAGCCAGACAGGCCTCAGAGAGTTAATTCTCCAGATGGAAAGCAGCAGTTCATCCCCGCAGGTCCCGCTGCATCTGGTTAGTGTCAGATACTCCTGCAGACCCCTGAAGGTAATCACAGAAAACCACTTTGGGCTTGAACGTGAGGACTCTGGAGGACCACCCCGAATGCCAGAGAGCACCACGCAGGTTTGGCTCCCTCCCCTTAAGAGTCATCCTCGTATTTTTATTCCTTCCACCATGGATTTCCCCTCTGCCATCCCCCAGGCATCTGGACTTTTCTTGTCACATTCCAGGCCCACACGCCTCCAAAGCCCCTGCCACACTGGCTTGGGAACCATCACCTGCGGCCCCCAAGCTTTCCCAGTTTGCTCCCACTCTCTGCCTAGTGAAACGTACCCCAAAGCAGGTGTCCTGACCCTGTCATTCTGGGGCAGCCCCAGGGACAGGACACTTTCCGCCTTATTCTATGACTGAGGAATGGGGACAGCGGTCACATTCTCCTCATCCTCCACCCTCACCCACACCTCAACCTCCACCTTCCCCAGACCCTTACCACCCCCTCGGGGCACCGTCTGCCTTTTCTCTCCCTCTTGCCGGCTCTAAACTTTTGCAGGCTATCACTTGAGAACCAGAACTCTTCTGGAGGTTTCCTCTCTGGGTGTCCTGCAAGGAAGACCATGGCTACACCCTCTATCTAGCTGCAGTGGGACTTTGAATCTAGGGAACAGTTGTTTGCCAGGCCCCGGCCTCCCTGATCTCTTTCCTCCCTCACGGCTTACCCGTCCTCTGGTCCGATTCTTCCGCTTGGGAATATCTTCTTCTAAATCCTCTTCTTCATTTCCTTCTTCTACATTTTCATCATTTTCCAAAACCCTCTGAAATGACAAGAAAATAGAAGTGTTGAGAAATAAAATGCAAAGGAGAAAACCATCAGAGGGTAATTTGGAGGGTGTTCTGTTTGGGTGTTTTTTTTTAACACAGTGAAGATACTGCCATGGCTTGGGAAGCTAGGCCTCCAAAATGCTGGCCAGGAATTGGAGCTCTTGGCGGTACCAACTCTCTCTCCTGGGACGCTTCCAGCCAACTCCTCCTAGAACACCGACTTTTTCAACTCTTTTTGCCCAAGAAATGTTTTCTAAAAAGAGAATACTCTGGTAGGGGTACCCTTCTATGTGGGCCCAAGATGTCTGGTCAAAACTTACTTTAATGTAATTTTCCTTTTGTTCCTAAAGGGCCACCTCAAATACATGAAAATATGTTTCTCCTTTCCCTGGCATTCTGGAATCCTGCCCTGTTTGATGAAAACAAGTAACTTCCTGTCCATCTGACCAGAATTTGACATGAATGTGTTATTCATAATCTTCCATTGTTATTTTTTTAAGAGTAATGGATTTTCGTTACAGGACATTACTTGTAATGGAGCTTAAAGATCATAAATTAAAAAAAAAAAAAAAAAAGATCATACATTTAATTCTCTCTCTCCAACAGCCCCGTGAGTCACACTGCAGCAGAGAATCCAATTTCCATTTTACAGGTAAATAAACTGACGCTGAAAACCGTTTCGACTGCTCAGGATCATATAGCAGAATCCATGACCAAAGCAAGGTCAGGTTCATCAGCTCAGAGTTTCCCATTTCTCTCTCAGTCCTTGTGTCTGAGAATTCCAAGGCATACTGCAGTACTTCCTATAGGACCTGAGCACCTCATTTGCTTTGGCGGAGGGGAGGAAAGGGGAACTAAGGTACGTATCTCTAGGTTTAAGGGAGGGATAAGAGACCATGGCAGAGGACCCAGCCCCCCCGAGTGGAAGTGGGATACAGGGAAGGGGAGCCCATGGATTCCATGTCAGGAGCCTGGGGGCTTCTTTATAAGCTCACTATGTGACCTTGGGTGAGTCATCATAGCTTCATGCCTCAGTTTCCCCAATTATAAAATAGGAACTCATTCATTCAATCAACAAACATTTGTCCAGGGCTGACTACATGGCAGGTACTGTGCTAGATAAGCCAAAAAATGGCTACAGTCCTGGCCCCAAGTGGACTCTACAGTCTAATGAAGGAAGGACAGATTCAAACAACATACATAACCATGTAATTACAACTGCTATGAAAACAGTGACAGGCAAGTTCAAGGTGCTATGAGAGGTTGTTAGAAGGGACCTTTCCGAATCTGAGGTCAGGTAAGGCTTACCCGTGGAAGTGAACTAAGGAAGTTTAGATGTAAAGGATAGACAGAGACTAACCTTGGGAACAAGGACCAAAGGGAGGAGAGGAGGGAAAGTATTCTACTCAAAGGGAACAGCATGGGCAAACTCCCTGAAGCAGGGAGGGGAATATGGCTTGTCCAGAGAGCATGAAGAGGCCAATGGGACCAGAGCTCAGGGGCTCAGGAAGAGACTGGCCTAAGATGAAGCTAGAAAGGTAGGTGGGCACCAAGTTATACAGGACAACAGCATCCACCCATCCTTGTGGTAATAGTGCGACAATCACACAAGCTATGAAAAGACCTAGAAAGCGGGACTTCCCTCGTGGCGCAGTAGTTAAGAATCCGCCTGCCAATGCAGGGGACATGGGTTCAAGCCCTGGTCTGGGAAGATCCCACATGCCACGGAGCAGCTAAGCCTGTGCACCACAACTACTGAGCCTGTGCTCTAGAGCCCTCGAGCCACAACTACTGAGCCCGCGCGCCACAGCTACTGAAGCCCGTGAGCCTACAGCCCGTGCTCTGCAAGAAGAGAAGCCACTGCAATGAGAAGCCCGCGTCCTGCAACAAAGAGTAGCCCCTGCTCACCACAACTAGAGAAAGCCCGCGCACAACAATGAAGACCCAACACAGACAAAAAATAAAAATTAGGGCTTCCCTGGTGGTGCAGTGGTTGAGAGTCTGCCTGCCGATGCAGGGGACACAGGTTCGTGGCCTGGTCCGGGAAGATCCCACATGCCGCGGAGCGACTAGGCCTGTGAGCCATGGCTGCTGAGCCTGCGCATCCGGAGCCTATGATCCGCGACGGGAGAGGCCACAACAGTGAGAGGCCCGCGTACCACAAATAAATAAATAAATAAATAAAAATTAATAAAATTGGTGGTGCAGTGGTTGAGAGTCTGCCTGCCGATGCAGGGGACACAGGTTCGTGGCCTGGTCCGGGAAGATCCCACATGCCGCGGAGCGACTAGGCCCGTGAGCCATGGCTGCTGAGCCTGCGCATCCGGAGCCTGTGCTCCGCGACGGGAGAGGCCACAACAGTGAGAGGCCCGCGTACCACAAATAAATAAATGAATAAATAAAAATTAATAAAATTGGAAAACAAACCATTCATGCTGCTAAATAATTTTTTTTAAAAAAGACTTAGAAAGCAGCATGCAAGGTACTGACTTCTGGTATCACCATCACTGTTCCAGTGGCCTCCTGGATAATGCCCTGGGTCTGTCCTCAAAGCAGGAAGCCCAGCGGTGAGTTTCCAGTGACCTTCTCCCATTGCCTTCTTGTCAGAGAGCTCCATTCCCATCGCAGGGGTCAGGATATTGCTAATTGCCAAATCCTCCCAAAGAACTCAAAATAGGTCTAGTAAATTCTTCTCTGGCTCCTCTACCAGGTTTATATGGGAAGCCATCAGCTGATAGCACTTAGGCTCTCTGGGCCAACCTTAGCCACCTAACAGAGAAGCAATGGCATCTGCCAGACACGACCTCTGGCCCACAGCTAGGAAACGCTGGCCCGGGTCCACAGAAAGCGTCCTAGCCTTCCTGCGCCTTGGCTTCCTGAACCGAAGGGGGGAACACTAGTGAGACAACGACAAGTCAGACGCTCTGCAGTCTTTGGTGAAAAGATGTAGCATAAATACCAGGTGTCGTTCTTACGACAACTGTTGCTGTTTGTATAGCCACCTTGCAAACTCTCTGGGTGTTGAAGTCATTTAATCATGGTAAGTTCCAAGTGTCTCGAATTTAAAGATCATTGACTCTGGCATCTCAGCACAATTCTGATGCCACTCTCATTTTTTATTATGAAGGTATTTATTACCTGCAATATGGACTCTGGGTTGGAAGGTGAAAGCTGGTGAAGGCAGCTGCACCAGTCCCTAGACGTGCCGCACAGCTTCAACATCCCAGAGAAAACGGACTTCTCCCTCCCTCTCCCCAGTGGCTTCCCTGTGTCTCTAGAACCTCTGGTCCGAGCCCCAGGCCTCACATGGGACAGCAGCATTTCCTGTGTTTCTGCATTTCCTGCGACATGGCCCTGACACCAGAAGCCTCTCTACACGGCTCGGGAGAAGCCAGGAGTTCCTAACAAACAAAGCCCGTATTCAGGGCTCGGGAAGCAGAGGGAACATCCTGTATCAGGAATGAAGGGCAGGGCTGCCCAACTAGAGATGTAGCTCATCCCCCGTGACACACTTGCATTCCCTATCCAAGGACATTATCTGGAAAATAAACACATTTTAAAACAACTTTGCTCCCTGTTACTCTAACCAGTCTTTACGGTGATCCTTTGTGGTTGTGCTTTTATAAAAAAGAAGGAATTCTTCTTTTTTTTTTTTTTTTTTTTTTGCGTATCAGAGGAATTCCTCTTTAAAGGTTCCATTACCTCCAGCTGGAAGAGTGCAAAATTCTCCTATTTCCCTCCTTGCGCTGCTGGCCCTGCATCTAGTCTCCTTTCCATGCAGCATCCAGAGGGGTCTTAAGGAAACAGAAATTCACTGCCCTGGTTAAAATCCTCCAGATGGCTTCCTTTTTCATGTCCCATGAATCCAAGAGCCTCCTGCAGGTTGGCCCTGCCCACCTTTCCAAGTGCCTCCCCGGCCCTTCCCTCCCTGGCACCCTGCTCCAGCCACACCAGCCTCTGTCTGCTCTTTGCACACAATGAGCTCAGAACTATCGCGATGCCTTCAAGAGCACTGTTCCTCTGCCCAGAAAGCCCTTCCCAGGTTCCTCACTTTGCTGGCTCCTTCTCATCTCACAGGACTGGGGTATAGCCCTTGTCTCCCCTAGGATGCTACCTAGAATCTGTCCCTCCTCTTATACTGAGCCTTCATACTCTGTTCTTTTCATGGCATTTATCCTGAAATGCAGTTATTTTACCTGTTTGTTTACTTGCTTTCTGTCTGTATGTCATGCTACAAAATAAGTAAGAGCAGAGGGGACAGGTCTCTCTTGGTTTCCCTGTTACCCCAGAGCCCAGCACAATGCCTGCTCAGAGGAGGCACTCAATAAACTTTGATGGAATGAATGAATGAATGGAAAAATGAACAAAACAGTCCATTTGTTACATGTGCACTTTATTTTAATAATCAAAGCTAATAAAAGCATGTAAACTCATCTGGCTTTTGGTCCTGGTTTCGACCTCTAGCACAGCAGGTGGTAGGCCCATGCTTTGCATATCGTAGACATTCTGGTTACATCGGGGATGATGATGATGATGATGATTCGACAATGACAACGCGTATACTGGCCCGATGCTGCCTGAGAAGGACTCGAACCCACCGCCAGCTCGAAAAGGAGGGGGCTGCCTGTCTCTAGAGCGTCAAGGCTTCTGGGCAATGGTTCTGTCCCTCTCATTGACTCAGTCAAATTACCCCAGCTGAGCAAAAATACTCTTAACAGGCAATACAGATGGGACAGACGGTGACTTCAAAGATCTAAAATTCCAAAAATGGGGGATAATACATGAATAGCAAAAAAAAAAAAAAAAAAAAAAGAAGAAGAAGAAAAAGAAAGTACTAGGTGCCCTAAATGCCAGCGGTAAAAAGAGAACTAGGGGGTGGGGGGTGATCAAGAAAGGCTTCATGGGGAAGGTGGTATCAGGGCTGAGCCTAATAGGTGGGTGGAATTTGTACACGTGGTGATGGAAGAAAAGGCACGCCAGATAAAGGGCACAGCATGACCAGAGGCACGGAGGGAAGGAGGCTGCAGAACAGAGGGAGTAAAGGAATCGTGGGAAATAAGCCTGAAAACTAGGTTAGGAGCGGAGAGAGGAGGCCCAAGAAGATCACACTCATCACTTTAGATTTATTTAGCGAGAAACAAAAGTGTTTTAGCCAAGTTTTTTAAACAACGGCATGGCACAGGCAGCATTGTGTTTTGGGATGAAAGGTCAGCTATCAAAGTAGGACACGGTAGAGAGGGGACAGACTGGGGATGGGCAACTCACAGGAATCTGTTCACTCGTGCATCCACGCAATACATATTTATTGTGCACCTACTATGTGCAGGCACTGTTTAGGTCTTGAGATACAAAGGGGTGCAAGCAAGAGAGACAAAGATTCCTGTCCTTGAGGAGTTTACATTCTACTAGAAGAAAACAGAAAATAAACAATAGCATCATAAATCAGTAAATTATAAAGTATGTTAGATGCTGGTAAAACCTATGGGGGAAAAGAAGAAGAAAAGGAAAACAGAGTAAGAGAACTGGGAGTGCTGCGGGGCGGAGAGAGCACAGGATGTGGTATTACATTCAGTGGTCAGGGTAAACTTCACAGAGAAGAAGAGACTGGAGCCAAAACTTGGAAGAAGGTGAGGGTGAGAGCCCAGCGTATGGGGAGAGGGCCGTGAGGCAGAGGAAGCAGCCAGAGCACAGCCGGAGGTGGAGCGCGCCTGGTGTGCATGTGAGAAGCCGAAGGTCCGTGTGCCTGGAGCTGAGTCAGCCAGGAAGAGAGGAAGCAGCGAATCAGAGAGAGGTGAGAGGGCCGCGACTTTTTCTCGGGAGAACAGGGGCCAGTGCAGGGTTGAGCACAGGAAAAGCTCCCTCTCAGCCCTGAGCAGGGGACTACTTGGAAAGCAATCGCAACCGTTCAGACAGGAGATGTGAGTGCCTTGGACCAGGGCAGCAGCGGTGGGTGTGGTGAGAAGGGGCCACTCTCTGGATTTGTGTTGAGGGCACAGTGGACAGGGTTCCTGATGAATGGATATTGGGTGTGAGAGAAAGACAGGGGTCAAAGACAACTCCAAGGTGTGTCAGACATATAAAGGTTTCAGTCAATAAGGATCTTTACTAGGGCTGTAGGTCTGACAAGTAGAGGAGGGAACAAATATAAGCCATGTTGTGACAACCAAACTTAAAAGACTGGACCATTCATCTGAACGCAGGAATGGCGGAGAAGGAGGCCACATTCACTGACTCATTCAATGCCTTTATTGAGACCAGACTCTGCTGGGCACATGCACGGCCCCGAGGGTACAACAGTGAACACGAAGGCACGGTCTCTGACTCGACGGAACCCACACCCTGTGGTACTGACGAAGCAAACCAAACATTTTACTGGTAGTCATTTAATTACGGTGTTAATAAAGTAATATGTAAATATTAGATTGCATATAAAATTAATAACTATGTAATTGTATAATATATGTATAACACAAAATATATAATTTAATATAAAGTATTAACGTAATACAAATGTAATTTAATTTTAATAATTTCATTATGTTTAGTTATTAAACACTACGCTTTCATATTTGTATTCATTAATATTATTACAAGCTTCTGTGCCAACTGTTGGATTCAACAATGGGGACTCAAGACACATAAATAAGACACCGTCAGAGCGCACCATCGTAATCCTGTGTGGTGGCAGCCTTAGCCATGCTGTGCACAGAGGGCGGTGAACACATGGGGACGGGAGCCACCAACCTGCCTGGGGGATGACTTCTAAACTGGCCTTGAAGGAGAGGTGGGTGGTGCTGGGGAAGGACAAGACAGCCGGTGAACTAGAGCTGAGGAGGGGGTGTGAGGCTGGGGTGCGGTGGGGATCCCTGCGGGGGCTGGCTGCCCCAGACAACCGAGCTTTCCAAGCCGGGGCTGCGGCTGCTGGCTCCCGGGGGCGGGGAGGAGGACGCGGTCAGTCTCGCTCACCACTGTGTCCCCAGGACCTCGCACGGTGCCTGGCGCACAGTAGGCTCCAAAACTACGTTTTGAGTGGACTAACAGGGAGACCAAGGCCAGCTTCCCCGTTGTGGTGGGAAGTCGAGACGCAGCCCTGGCCCTTGAGAGGACGACCAGAGCTGGGGCTGGAGTTCTGGAAGCACTACGGTGATGCCTGGGGGCCACCCCCAACCCGTCCCGCAAGCACAGAAATACCTGTATTTCCTGGATGTTTTCCTCCTCCCTGGTGTCCAGCTTCTTCTCGATCCCCTCGCCACGGAGCAAGGCTTCCAAGGTGGTGCTTTCTGAGGTGAACCCATCTTTCTTCAGAGGCAGCTCCACTTCTGCAAAACAAGGACAGAAAAGCAGGGTCAGGCCACTGGAAATAGGAGAGACAGGAGGGACAGGAAGGGTGGCCCTTGGGGGCATGCGGGAACCGCAGCCCCCGGCAGGGATCCAACATGCCTGCGATCCCTCCTCCAGGCCGAACAGGAACACTGGAGTTCAGCTTTTCCATCTCCAGTTCACAGTCCCAGAGCCAGAGCCCAGCCCTGCCTGCTCCCTCAGAGACGGCGGAGACAGGGCAGAAGGGGCGCCAGAAGAACACGGGGTCAGACGGCCTGCGTCTCTGTCCTGCTTCTGCCACCCTCCGGCTCTGTGACTTTGGGCGAGGTGCTCAAGGATCCCCAAGCCCTTTTGCACATCTACAAAGTGAGGGTGACAATGCCCAGCACCCCACCAGGCCATTTTGTGGAGCATAAATGTGTTCCTTTACATTCAAGCGCTTTGAAAACTCTAAAGCGGTGCACCAATGTCAGCCTCAAGTTTTATTATCCTCTCCCTCTATGCCAACTCTTGTCTGCCAACTCCATGACCTCTCCCCGGCCATGCTGGCTGCCCAGCTCCAGTCTGCTCCATGAAAAGCTATTTCAACCTCAGAGAGGCTGTTCTTATCAACTCACCAGGGAAGTAAAGGCCTCTGAAGCCCAGTGAAGAAAAAGAACAAGAGCAGATGCCTAACAGGCCCCTGATCAGCAGCTGGGAGCTGCAGTGCCCGCACACTGGGCCGTTTGTTCTGAAGACATCAGAGTCTGATTGGCTTCGTGGGGCTTGAGATCATGGGGCCACCTGAGCAGTGGCAGCCAGTGCCGGCCCTGCCCATGAGAGAAATCGGAGAGAGAAACTGAACCCCTTTCTTAAGAATTCCCCCAACTCCTAACCCAAAGGAGGGTGGTTGAGGGTCTTTTGGTTTGTTTTTTTTTTTGTTTTGTTTTGTTTTGTTTGCAGTATGCGGGCCTCTCACTGTCGTGGCCTCTCCCGTTGCGGAGCACAGGCTCCAGACACGCAGGCTCAGCGGCCATGGCTCACAGGCCCAGCTGCTCCACAGCACGTGGGATCCTCCCGGACCGGGGCACGAACCCGTGTCCCCTGCACTGGCAGGCGGGCTCTCAACCACTGCGCCACCAGGGAAGCCCTTTTGGTTTGTTTTTGGGGTTTTATTTTTCTGTTTTTTTCATTAAAAACAGAAACCTCAGGTACAGGCGATCATACTTGGATTTACTACAAAATATTCCTCCAACCTCTCCCCAGACCCTGCACTTCATACCCCTTGCGATTAGATGCGTAGGCCCTACCCTGTATCAGGTAAGATGGGTGCAAGACCATGAGGGGGTGGTGGCGGAGCAAACAGTCAGGGGAACGAATGGCCTATCTGTATGGAGTTTACAGAGGTGTGGACAGGAATTAGGGGACAAGGAATGGGGAAGCACCAGGGCAGTTAACAGTGGGGGGTCATGAGCCCTGCTATCCCTGGAGGGAAAGAGAGAGTGTGTTTGCAAGACCTGGAGAGAGCCATGGAGAGCTCTCGGGCCAGAGAACCCAGGTACACACACCCAACCTCCCTCTCCTTGCCCTGTCTTCCTGCTCTGCCCTCCCACTGGCCAAGCTCAACCAGAAGCCAGAGGGCAAGGGAGCCTCACTGATGCAGCCACTGAGGTCAGCTTCCTGGGGCACAGGGCAGCATAAAGAAGGGCAAAAGGCTGATCTGGGGGAACAGACAGAAATAACGAGCACAATCAGCCCGCGTTCCACTGGCCTTTATTCAAATGGGGCTTCACATTCCCTTCCTATCTCCTCCACCACAGCCAGATGCAGGCTGGCCAGCCCATAAGAAAGGGTGCTCAGGCAGCCCATTAAAACTGAAGGAACTCACACCCGTGTATGACCAGCCCCCAGGAGATGATGGTGGGAAGGAGAAACAGTATCTAAAGTCCCTTGAAAGACAAGGTCTTTGGGATTTTCTTACCAAAAAAGGCAAGCAGAGGATCCACCTCCATCAAGAAGTACTACCCCCAAATCAACCACCTCTGAAACTCATTCACCCACTTATTCACTCAACAAATATTTACTGAGCACTTGCTATGTGACAACCACCATGTTAGAACTAGGTATATAGGAGGTGAACCAAATAGCGACCAACCCGGCCTTTAGATGGTTGACAATCTAAAGTGACAGAATTGGGAGATTGGGATGGACATATATACACCAATATGTATAAAATGGATAACTAATAAGAACCCGCTGTATAAAAAATAAATAAAATTCAAAAAAAATAGACAGACATTAAATGCTAAGTACAAAATAAATATGCAATTACAAAATGTCATAAGTGCAACAGAGAAAAGCAACAGGGTAAAATGTGAAGAAAGAATACAGTGTGTGTGGGGGGGGTGGGGGGTATCTACTTTAGATCGGGGGTCAAGGAAGGGCTGTGTGGTCAGGTTACATCACACAGAAAAATAGCCAACTGTCTGCTTTGGTGAGTTCAGAGTGTGCAGCTCCAGAGCCTGCTCCAATGACATATTAGTCTTTCTCCCAAGTCACAAAAGGCTTCCAAATGTCTAATCTAAAACAATTAAAATATGTTGCCTCGTGCCCTGTCCTCAGCCAAAAGAGAACAGCTGTTCACCATCCCTCAGATTTATAATAATCACATATATATTTTTATTTATGAAGTTCATATTTTAGTATCCCCCTTAGCCTTCTCAATACTAAATAAATCATATTTCCAGAATTGCACAGTATTTTAGAGCTGAAAAGGCCTTACAAATCATCTGCTTTAATCATCTCTTTTTCTTTTTCTTATTTATTTTCTTTTTTTTATTTTGGCCACACCATGCAGCATGGGGGATCTTAGTTCCCCAACCAGGGATCGAACCCTTGCCCCCTGCATTGGGAACATGGAGTCTTAACCACCGGACCACCAGGGAAGTCCTATCATCTCATTTTATAAATGAGTCACCTGAGGCTCAGAAAAGTTAAGTAACTTCACCGAGAGCCACACAGGACAAGAATGCAGCCAAAGGATCCTTCCTAGACACGGTTAAGATCGTGACAAGAGCCCCACTCATTGTATTCTTATTAGTAGTTTGCAGGCTCAGGCTGAGTCCCAACAAGCACTGATATGTTTGTGTACATGCAGAGTGCCTGGCACAGAGTAAACCTTCAAAATGTGTCAGCTGTTACTGCTATGTATCACTTAATCCCCACCGCCACCCAAGTGGTGAGCACAGTTATCATCCCATTTCACGGATGAGGATGCTGCAGCTTAGGGAGGCTTAAACTTGCTCAGTATCAGACACCTGGTAAGGGGCAAAGTCCAGCCTTGACCCCAATCTGCCTCAGAACCCATTCACCTAATCTCTAGGCTGTATGGACTTCACCTTGCCTCGCTCTGGTCCTTCCCTGAAAAGTCGTTTCCCAAACCTTTGTGCATGTTCACTGCCCTCCTAGACCACCTCCACAGTTTTCATATTTCGAGATAAAAGGCAGCCCTTTGCTGAGGCTGAGGGCAGGTGTGTGTCAAGGTCCTGGGCTCTGTTCTATATGAACATCCCCATGGGGTGTTCACTCCGCACAACAGGACTGAACTGTCCGTCACCGGTAAACTCCCTCAGGCTCGCCCCCTACTGCACTCCTTCCTCCCCTGCTAACTACTCCTCCATCCTGCTTTCCCATCATTCAGTCTGCCCTGTTGGTCCTCTGGTCCCGATCCTCTGAGATGGGCCCAGGGTCGGAAACATGAGGGAGAAGAGAAGCAAAATGCGAAGAGTGAAATGGGCTCTCCTACACGCGAAGAGCTAGAAGGGACCCCCAACAGCATCTGGAGTCCAGTCACTTAACGAGGAAAGTAGAGCACAGAGAGACACAGAGACTTTCCCAGGGTCACAGAGAAATTTAGTGGCATTATCCTTGCTTAATTACCAAAATGTTTAATTGGCTCATGGAAGTTCTGCTTTCAGAAACGCCTGGAGTCAAACCCTGGCCTTGCCATGTATTAGCCAAGGGACCACGGGCTGGTTACCTAAACCTCTAAGTCTGTTTCCTTATATGTTAAATGGGGATGATCGTAGTATCTATTTCATACTGTTGGTGTGAGAATTAAACATGGTAATACACTGCATAAAGAAACTCTGAAGAGATCCCCACAAAAACTAGTGTGAGAAACAGAGTGGAAAAGGAGGCTTACCAAATTTTGCTTCGCTTTTTTTTCTATTCAAAACAAGATTCAAGGGCTTCCCTAGTGGCGCAGTGGTTGAGAGTCCGCCTGCCGATGCAGGGGACGCGGGTTCGTGCCCCGGTCCGGGAGGATCCCACATGCCGCGGAGCGGCTGGGCCCATGAGCCATGGCTGCTGAGCCTGTGCGTCCGGAGCCTGTGCTCCGCAACGGGAGAGGCCACAACAGTGAGAGGCCCGCGTACCACAAAAAAAAAAAAACAAAAAAAAACCAAGATTCAAAATCAGATCATAAAAAAATTTTTTTTAAAATTAGATCATATAGTAAAGAGCCTGGGGTGTTCTAAGTGTCCTATAAATGCTACATGTTATTATTATCAGAGTTTGAATGATTCTGATTTAATGGCACAGCAACGCTGTCCAGTAGAAATATAATGCAAGCCATTCATGTAATTTTAAACTTTTTAGTAGCCACGTCAATAAAAGTAAAGAGCAACAGGTACAATTAATCTTAATATATATTTTATCTAACCCAATATATCCAAAACATTATCACTTCAATGTGTAATCAATTTTTTTAAATTATTGCGATATTTTACATTATTTTATTCACATTAAGTCTTTGAAATCTAGTGAGTATTTTACACTTACAGTGCATCTCAATTCAGATTAGCTGCATTTCAAGTGCTCCATGGCCACACGTGGCTGGTGGCTACCGTATTAAACACTACAGGTTTACATAATTAAAAGCAACATTTGCTATGATTTGGCTTCTAAAAAATGGAAGGACGTTAAATATGCTCTTAGTATTGTCTACCTGATACCCGGCTGAGCACCATTCCAGAACAACATTCTAGCTGACCCCTGGCAAACCCTGGTTTCAAAGCACTATGGGTAAAGCCTGCAAGGTCAGAGTGACAGGCTAACCAGTGCCTTCCCAACAAAGCAACAGAGGGTACATTCTCTGGCTCCAGACCACAGGAGGTCCCAGAGGGAAGGAAAAATAAGGTAACAGGTCCAAGCTCTTGCACAATGCACGTCCTAGACACGCTCCCTATGGAGCCCTTAGGGATTTCATTGATTCGGTTTTATTCTAATACAGCTCATCTGGATATAAGATTTAATAATTCTTTAAAAGCGTATTCATTTTGACCCTCGCACAAATTCGGGGACCGCATGACCTGACAGGAGCCATCAAACACTTAATATTAAAAGAAAATGGTCTAAAACCCACATACATAGTTCATCTTTAAATTAGCCTGATTTTATACACATGGATACAAACCCACGGATCGGTACTCTCTCCGGAGCGGCAGCAGCTGTCACCCAAGCCAGCCACCTCCCCGGGCCCCCGTACGCAGCACTGCCTGCACTTCTAATTGGGAACAGAGATACTCCTTGGGTGACTTCCAGCACGATCCATCACACCAGAGACAGCTTCTGTGCAAGCTGAAGCAAATCAGTTTCCAAATAAGAAAAAACCTCTCAGACAAACAAGGACTGAAGCATAGAAAGTCTTGGAAGGAAGGAAGGAAGGCAGGCAGGAAAGAAGGAAGGAAGGCAGTCAGGAAAGAAGGAAGGAAGGAAGGAAGGAAAGAAGGAAGGAAGGGAGGAAAGGAAAGCACAAATAAAAGCAAAGCAAAAAAAAGAAAAAAATCACCAGTGAAAAGCAATGGCTTCTCCCCAGGGCTGTGGACAGGGCAGCCATCCTCTCGAGTGGAGATCAAAGTCACAGGCTTTTGACACAGGTGCCCCAAGCCTGCCACCCAATGCACCAAATGCAAGGCTTCCACTGGGTTGCTGGAACCACTGAGCTCATTAACAGGATGCAGGCAAGACGAGGCTGAAAGTGCAACATGGGAGCACGGTGAGTAATTAAATCCCAGGTCATTTAAAAATGCAAACGCTTGGATGTCACAGGCTCACGGAGCCTCTGACTCCTCGTGCATTTTTTGCCTCAGGATGGAGGACTGGGAACCTGCAAGTCATATATGGATTACAATAAAATATGCCATATAAAAAAACAGATTAAGACAGTTCTTCTTTGGGGACATATACAAAGAGAGGAGCTGTCTGTTAGCTGTCGAGTTTGCAAGAGATACCATCTTTGGGGAGGCTGTGCTCTACCAACAGACAGACTGCCCCCAGGGAAATCGTGGTGAAACACCCTGACAAGGCACATCCATCCGTCCATCCATCACAGGCGCTCTCTGACGCAGGAGCCTGGAGATAGAGTTATGGTGCAAAGGAGGTAGAAACCCCACAGACAATGGCAGACGATCCTCCTGCTACATCATGAGTGCTCAGATTTTTTTTTTCCACCTGACGCTAGTTTTTCTTTAAAAATACAAATGTGCAGTTTTCTCTTCTGGCCACTTATTATTTTGAGGAGTTAATCTCATCACATTTCCTCGGGTTTATACATCAACTTACTCCAAGGAGCAAGAAGCTTAAGAATCATTTTTCATTTATGCCCAACAGGCTCTCGGGCTCATGGGGAAGGAGAGGGCTATTGTTATCTCTCACCCTACGGAGGAAGAGATTGGAGGGGACCAAAGCCCTGATTTCCTGAGATGGTGGCAGGCCCAGGAATCCATCTGTGCATTCCTCAGGGGTGCCATTTTCTTGGCTGCGTTTGACTCCCTGCTTTGTGATTCATAAAGCTCAAAATAGATGAGGTTCACAATGAGGACCCATCACCCAGGCTGCACCCTGCAGGCCCTTGTTACTGCTTCTTTTAGAAGCCCAAGAAATGCACACAACAGGAGGACTGATCATGGCCCCAAGAGCCCTGTGGTCCCCACTCTCTGCTGTGCCCACCCACTCACCCCTAAGCCAGCATGCAATGATGGGCCCCTGGAAGCAGCACCCAGAGGTTGGCACCATAGATAAGCATTCCCTCAGCCCTGAGACACAGAAAAACACCCACACTATCAAAGGAAGCTCACCACTGGGCTGGTCAGCAGACCAAGTCGATACAACTTAGCGGGAAGGTGAGGGAGCGGAAGGACGGTGGGAATGGACTGAGTGGTGAAATGGTCCAAGGGAAAACAGATTGCTGGAAAGTGCAAGAAGCTGTCTGGGGTGAAATCTCAGCTCTTGTACCCTGCACTGCACACTTGGCCTTGATCCCCTCATCTATACAACAAAGCCCACTTTCTGCTGTTTTTACAGGGCCAGATGCGATAATGGATATACAGCATCTGCACAGGGAGGATGCTCGATTCATGTGAGCCCCCCCTTTTCCCCTTGTAAAGTCTCCTTCTCCTTGCACTTCTCAGCAAAACTCTTCACCTTCTGACGCTCTCACACCATCAGACGTGGTGAGACACAGCTCCCTGCAACTGGGCGTGGGCCCAGGGGGCATGGAAGCGAGGAAGCCAAGCCTGGAGCAGTTAAGAGGACAGAGGAGGCTGAGGATGGGACTCAGCTCACAGGCCGAGATGCTGCTCCAATTCCAGGGGGGCCCATGCTGCAGATTTGGAAATCACAGCAGAACCATGTGGAAGAGGCCTTGCTCTACTCATTCATTTTACAAATAATTATTGAGCACTTACTATGTACCAGGCTCTGTTCTAGGTGCTGAGGACACAGCTGTGAACAAGAGACAGAAATTCTTGCCCTCATAGAAGTTATATTCTAGTGAGGGGAAACAAGGCATAAACAAGCAAGACCCATAGTATGGCAAGATAATGGTAATCAATGTTCTGGAGACAAACAGAGAAGAGGAGGGAAGCTGGAGCATCAGGGGTTATGGGAGGGTGGTTCCACTTTTAGATGTGGCCACGAAAGCACAAGCCTGAAGGAGCAGGAAGGGGGCCACACGGCTAATAGGAAAGGACGTCCTAAGCGAAGGAGCCATCGCGCAAAGGCCCTGAAACTGGGGCCTGTCTGCTCAGAGCACAGTGAGCCAAGGAAAGGGTAGGAGCCCAGTTCAGAGAGTTCCGGGGCCTTGAAGGGCTGTGTAGGCCATTGCGAGAATGCTGACTTCTAATTCTGAAGCCATTGGTAGTTTCAAGCAAAGGATGACATTATGATGCCTATATATATTTTTTAAATTTTATTTTATTATTTTTTTATACAGCAGGTTCTTCTTAGTTATCTATTTTATTTTTATTTATTTATTTATTTATTTATTTTTTTTTTTTGGTGGTATGCGGGCCTCCCTCTGCTGTGGCCTCTCCCGT
>NC_041224.1:153210231-153231212 GCF_002837175.3 Physeter macrocephalus
GTACGCGGGCCTCTCACTGCTGTGGCCTCTCCCGTTGCGGAGCACAGGCTCCGGACGCGCAGGCTCAGCGGCCATGGCTCACGGGCCCAGCCGCTCTGCGGCATGTGGGATCTTCCCGGACCGGGGCACGAACCCGTGTCCCCTGCATCGGCAGGCGGACTCTCAACCACTGCGCCACCAGGGAAGCCCTTAGTTATCTATTTTATACATATTAGTGTATACATGTCAAGCCCAATCTCCCAATTCATCACACCACCACCACTACTCCCCCCGCCTCTTTCCCCCCTTGGTGTCCGTATGTTTGTTCGCTACGTCTGTGTCTCTATTTCTGCCTTGCAGACTGATTCACCTGTACCATTTTTCTAGGTTCCACATATATGAGTTAATATACGATATTTGTTTTTCTCTTTCTGACTTCCTTCACTCTGTATGACAGTCTCTAGGTCCATCCACGTCTCTACAAATGACCCAGTTTTGTTCCTTTTTATGGCCGAGTAATATTCCATTGTATATATGTACCACATCTTCTTTATCCATTCGTCTGTTGGTGGGCATTTAGGTTGATGATGGCTATATTTTAACAGGATCACTGTGAAGTCAACTGAAGGAAGGTGAGGGGAGTGAGGAGACTAGTTAGGAGTGACTGCAGTAGGTGTGGAGCCCCGCCAGCGAGCTGGTGCTTAGGAGAGGGCCCTGTCCTCATGGTGCCCATGTCCTGGTTGCTAGATACAGCCAGAGGGCAGGCCCCTGGCCCCTGAGCAGGGGGCATCCCCACACAGTGAAGGAGGCTGGGTGCCCAGTGCCAAGGGGCACAGGTACAGAGCCATACCGGAGCAAGTCCACAGAGGAGCGGTTCTCAGAGAAGAAGGCAGATCAGCCTAGGCCAAGGGCAGGAGATAAGACCCAGCCAGACAGGCCTGGCCCAGCACCACGGGATGACAGGCATTAGTAAAACAGAGAGGAAGCCTTCCAAGTTTATCTCTGTGATCTGGACAATGTATGCGAGAGGACTCAGTTCTGGGACACAAGGGGTGAGCTTGGGCAAGCTGTGGTTCTGGGAAAGGTAGATCCCACAGCCAGACGCCAGGTCTTTTCTCCTCAGGATAGAAGATACTAGACTCGGGCTTTTAAAAGACTCTAAGGCAGACTGTGTTCCCATTCTGGCCAGACAGCACACACTCTTCCAGCTGGGCAGTGAGCTGCCTGCAATGAGCACACGCTGGGGAGAGAACAGGGTCGGCTGAGGCCCCCTCGGCCCACCTAGCAGCACTGCGTGGAGGTGGCATCACAGTGCCAAGTCCTCCAGCTCCACCCTCCCACTGGACCCTCAGAACAACCCCGGGAAACAAGCAGAGCAGCTGCCATGATCTGCATTTCAGATGAAGAATCAAGGCCAGAGTGGTTAGGTGACTACCCAAAATCACACAGCCAGTGGGTGGAGAGGTCTGGACTTGAACCCAGGTCTTGTGATTCCTATTTGAGGCCTTTTCTCCTGCAGAGCACAGCTGTTCGACATAATGAAGGCCCCTATGGGCTAAAACCAAAGAGAGGCAAGATGGCAAAGCTGGGACAGGCCCCACAGGCCAGGTGCGTGCTCGATGGGGAGGTCAGGTCAGCTGCCAAAGGCTCCTCCTCTCCCACTCAATCTCCCTCATCGTGCAATGGGCATGATGAGAGCTAAGCCACGTTCTTCAAGCTTGAGATCAGACACCAGGCACTTTTCTTTCCTTCATCCCTTTAATAAATCTTTGCTGCCCACCTACTATGTGCCAAGTCCGGTGCTGGGTGTTGGGGATACAGATGAAGGATTGGGTGGGCCTCTGCACTCAAAATGTGCGCCTTCCAGCAGGGAGAGATACAAGTGAACAGGCCCTGGCGTAACAGGGCGACAGCCTTACAACCTATGCCCTAAACATGGCTCCCCCAGGTCCAACTGAAAAACCCAGCCATGGAAACGCTGCAGCAGCTGTGCACGCCGCCACCCAGCCGACTCCCAGCTGCTGCCCATTTCCTGGGCCAGCCCAGGCTCCCAGAGGCCTGCGAGACTCGAGCAGTGTCATAGGCCCAGGCCCAGTCCCCTGGACCCAGCGCCTTCCCCCAGACTGCCAGGAGGGCACGAAGCAGGGTCCGGAGTGGCCTGCCCACCTCTCTCCAGCTCGCGAGGCCAACAAGAGCTGTGAAAAAGCTGCTGTTGCCGGCCTCCAGGATGGATGGCTGCAGCTCTGACACTGCAGGAAAGAGATAAATGACTGGTCATTTCCCCCTGATGCACTTGAAGGCATCCATTCTCCCCGCCGTACCACGCTCAAGGAACCCCCTCGCAGAGACAGATAAGCACTGACATATGGGGTGGGAGCTCAGCGTCCTTCCCCCTCGGAAGGACACAGCCAGACTCCTCTGTGGGCCGGGGACAGGTCACTCTGTCCGTTGGCTCACACCTGGCTGGGGGCTCCACGGGTCCCTGCCCCCGCCTCCCCCAGTCTCGCCCACCCCACCTGGCTCATCCCTGTGAGGAGCACACGGGAGACGGGGAGGCGGGGGTAGGGGGAGCCAGCTGACAGGCTCTTCGATCTCAGGCTACATGCTTGGCACAGCGGCGGCGTTCCGTAAGTTGTTCCCGGGCTGGGAGGGTGCTGGAGGAGTCGGGGGGACTGCCTCGAGGAGAAGAGAAATCGCGCCGAACATCAGAGAGAAAACGGTGGAAGAAGCCCGGAGATTATTAAAATGTGGGCCATGTACAAAAGCAGTAGGGAACTAATTAAGATGCAGGGTTTTCAAAAGCTGGGGAAGTTGGCCACAGCCTGCTCCCATCTGTAGAGTTCTGGCAGTTCAGTGTGGCAGGGACAGCACCCTAGGCAGGCAAAGCAGGCCTCTCCACCGCTGCCCTCACAGGTGGGACTCAGGCCTCTGCCTGGACCGCCCCCTTGGGGGGCACCCCTCCGAGGGCCCCTGGGACTTGCTTGTTGGCCAGCTATGGCACCCTCTGCTTTGGGGCCGTACCCTAGCCTACCATGCCCTGAGGGTCCCTGCCTGACTGTTCATGTTCCCCCAACATGTGGTAGGGTGGTGATTATCCTGGTCATTCATGCCCAGTCACTGAGTGGCTGCCAAAAAAAAAACCAAGAGAAAGAACCTGAACCCTATTCCTGGCTGCCTTCCTTCCCATCACCCTTGGAATTTGGCAAGGGTGGCAAAGAGCCAGGCTGCTCCCCAAGTGTCCCGGAGCGGAAGGGCATTACAAGTCTTCAGGTACATTCCGGGAGCCCTACAGGTCTGAGACACCAGGATGAATGTGTGTGTTGAGTCCTGGAGCAACATGGCGCCAGTTCCAACAGGTTCCCCCATAGGGTTCTTTTCCTTGGCTTCACCACTGATATCCCCTTGGGAAATTAACTTCCTAATTCAGTGCCACAGTTTCCCAACCTCTAAAACAAAGATAAAATCTGCTCCAGACCACAGGGACCAAAAGGTCTGGGGTCAGAAGGTGCTAAACTGATCGAAGCAGACTATCTGAGAATTTAACCCAGAAGGACACAAGTAAAAGTTTGTTCCCAGCCCTTTTTCCTCATTCAAAAAAAAAAGTGAAGTTAAAGGCTCTTTTTTAATCAGCTGGCTTTTGCCCAACATCTGCCCGGCTTCAGGGCCTTCTGGTGGATATTTACTATCCACCTTTCTCTCCTGCCAGTCAGCTTCCCCTTTGCAAGGACAGAGCTCCACTCTCGGGGGAACGGTCCAGGGGAGGCCCCTCTCTGGCACCAGGCTCCTGCCCCTCTTCACGTTGCCTGAATTGTGATGGCTGTGCCCTGAAACACCCTTGTATGCACCTCTGCAACCAGGTGCAAGCTGCAGAGAACGCTGAACTCCGTTGCCAGTCAGCAGAGAGAAATAATGTTGCGTGTGTTGTCCTTCAGATGCCCAGGCAAGTGGGAGGTTTGCAAGATGTTTATTCAGGACTGATCGGAGGGGTGATGTCAGGCGTGAGAAACACATAGGTCCAGGGATGTTGAGAATGCTTTCAAATTCCAAAGAGCTCGCCCCAGCTCTCATCCTCATCCCACCCACACACAGACACATTTTTATTTTCAGCAAGTAGTAAAGAAACATAGGCAGGATGGCATATTCACAGTGAGGGAGATGGGATGAGGACTGCAGCCTAGGGAGGACTCCATCAGTGTATAGTTTAGCCCAGGAACAAATGACTTCACAGCAGCCACGATGGGCTCCCCACTCCCCACCCTGTGATGCCATAGATGAGCTCTGTGCTGGGTGGGGGATGAATAAGAAGGGGACGGTTCTGCAGCCCTGCCCTCAGACCTGCTCCAAGGTCCCTCAGATTCCTGAGTGGACACCCCCTCCCCTTGCCCTGACCTGGTTTCCTGACAAAGCTCTCAGCTCTGAAGACCTGGGGTCAAGGACAAGTCTAAGCCACGTTTAACCCTGGCCTGTGTTGCTGAAAGCTGCCCGCCACTGGCTGGACTCGGGCAGGGACGCAAAGGAAGTCAGGAGGGACAAACCGGGTGTTGGCATGACAAATTGCTTGTGGCATCTCCTTATTATGCGTAGAAAGGTCTGACATGGAAGGAAACTCATGCCTTGAGACAATTCCTCTCCAGGCCGGTGCCCAGTGTCTCACAAGTCAGGGGAACTCTCTCCCCTGGAACTCTACTGATGGTAGAGCCCAAGGGAGGCTCCAAGAATCATAGACATAACTGCATTCCTAGAGCCTGTCAAGGGGAGCTCAGCAGCACAGGCATCACCTAGGAGCTTGGCAGAGATGCAGAATCTTGGTCCTCACCCCAGACCTGCTGAGTTAGAATCTGCATTTTATCAGATCCCAAGGACTGCATCCCCAGAACACACACTGAAGTTTGAGAAACACTGGTTTTGAAGACTTACAGGTGGCCGGACCACAAGTCAGTATGGCATGACTCCACACCATCTACGGTTTCTTTATTAAACATAAACGATTGTCAAAAAGAACAATTTATTTTGGAGGTATGGGCTTCCTCCTTTGTTGTCCCAGATCTGGAAGTGGTCTGAGTCCTGGTCTCTTGGAAGTGGCATGGATGAGTGATGAGGTAATCCTTAACTGGATTACACTTTGAGTGTAATTCTAGAACCACTCTGGCTAATATGGGGACCACTAGCCACGTGTGGTAATCAAGCACTTGAAATGTGGCTACTTTGCAATGAAATGTGTCAAAAGATACACACTGGAATTAAAAAGCAATACCCAAAAAAGTAAAATACCTCGTTCATAATTTTTATACCGATTACATGCTGAAATGATATTATTCAAATGTTAAGTTAAATAGAATCTATTGTTAAGATTAATTTCACCTGTTTCTTTTTCCTTTTTTAAATGTGGCTACTAGAACATGTAAAATGACACATGTGACTCACAATCATGATCCAGGAGACTTGGCTCTCCTACAACCTGCATCTCAGGGAGTCTGGGACAACCCCAGTCATCACCCTGGAGTGTCTGCAAGGGTCTGTAAACTGTGCAAGGCCATTTGAGAACTTGGGTGGAGCACCCACCCCTAACAAATAAAACTTTTGCACAAGTGAAATGTGAGTTAGGGTGAAAATTTGAAGCATGCTTAACAAGGGAACTGTGGGAAAGCATCCCGAAGAACTGTTAAGCAGAGATTTTGCAGAAAAAACACAGCCTACGGAGCCAGTGTGGAAAGGCAGGAGTGAGGTAACATTGCCAGGCAGCCGGCCTTGACAGGCCTGTGTTGTTTGGTGACAGTGGGAGGAGGCATGTCAGCTCTGCCTCTGGCCCACTTAACAGCACTGTTGCCACCACTCTGAGTCATGTCGCAGCTCTGGCATCCCCCAAATCAGACGTTCCCTTAAAGCTAAGGACCCAAGGCAATCACTTGGCCTTGCTGCAACAAGGTCTGAAGACTGCCACGCGCTCAGAAGTGTAATAACAGATCAGTAGTCAAGAAAACTAACCAATTCCTTCTGCACGGCCACAAAACAAACATCACCTAGAGGCAAATTTTGAACTCAAACTCTTTCATTTCCATGTCCAAGATGGGTTCTATTTTTAGTGACTGGCCCCACTCGTGTAAGATGCTCCATTAGCTCATTTCCAATAAGGGTGAGAGAGGGTACATGGTGCACTGTCCTCCTTTGCAACAGTCTGGGATGAGTTTTCCTTACTTGAAACCATGGGAAGGTATCACCTGGCCCAAAAGAGCCGCAGCTCCTTCGGCTCTGTTGGGAAAGTCATTCATCCTGGACCTGTTCCCATACTGTGCCTGCTTGCTCTCCTCTCCTGGGGTGGCAAAAGAAGGACAAGAGGAAGGGGAAGGCCCGAAACACCTAGAGGGAGAGAAGCTTGGTGAGGCTGGGGGCATGTGGATGTGTTTATTCCTGAGAGCGCCTTGTAGGTACGTTCACTCTCCTGGAAAACTCAGCTCTACGGACAAAGCGGCAGAGCAACCTCGTTCTCAGCCAGCCCAGCACCCCTGACCTCTCCCATCGCTGGCCCAGCCAAGCTCCACAGGGCACTGACCAGGTTTTATTTCCAGCAGCCGCAGCTTCGGGTCCTCAGGTGGGTGCAATCGTCTCTTCTTACGCCAGCAGCGGGCAGGGTACGTGTACAGCTGGCCCGGGGCGAGGCCTGTGGACAGAGACAGTGTAAAGATGAAAGGCTCCAGGCTGGATCTAACCTTCTCATTCACAGTGAGGAAAGTGAAGCCCAGAGACATGAAGGGACTTGTCAAGGTCACACAGCTGGTAGATGGTAGAGTCCAGGCAGAATCTAGGTCATTTGACCCCAGGACCCTTGCTCTGTCTGCTCTACCATGCTGCCTCAGTAGACACATGCCAAAATGAGCCATCACTGTGACCAAAATCAGTTCTGCTCTCTTGGCCTAGGAAGAAGATCAGAGGGACCTCCAAACCACAAGAAGGACTTTTCCAGATTTACCCTCATCACAGTGTTTCCAAGGCAGTGCATATCCAGCTACTGCCCATCAACTGCCCCTCTGTCCAGGTCAAGCAGGTTCCCTTCCAGGTGAAGCAGCAGAAGTCATTCTGTCTACCTACGGACAGCCTGGATTGGGAAACATTTTAAGGAAACAGGATCAAGGCGCTAGATCTCCTACCCACTGGCTTCTTCCACCCACTGATAGCAGCTGGCAGCTCGCTGAAGCCAAAGGGAGCCCTGTGCCACCTCCATCAGAATATAAGCCTGCATAGCCAGCATACCTGTACAGCCCTGCCCACCTGCTGGGCGTTACAAAAAAAAAAAATGGGCAGGAGTTCAGCGGCTGGCCTTACGTGTCACACGGTCTCCCAACAAGAATATCACCATTTAGATTCGGCTTTTGACACGAAAGCTCCACACCAGCATCATCTGTCATGCCGAGCACCCCATGAGGAGCCTTCCTGCTCAACAGACAACACTCTCGTGGCTCCTGTGGCATATGCTGGGCAGCCAGAGGCCTTGGAGGAATGTGGGCTCCCTGCACTAGACCCTGGTTTGTTCCCAGAGGAAAGGGCAGGGGGTGGAGGCTGAGGGGAAAGGAAGAGGGCTGAAGACTGGTTAGGCGGTTTGCAGATTAAAGACTGCTCAATGCACCCCAAAATGAACCAGCAAGCCCACTGACCCACCCCCGCTAGAGTGAAAGCCTGGTGAGGACAGGGGCTTTGTCTTGTTCTTGTCAGAATCCCCAGAACCAGAACTGTGGCTGACACAGAAAAGAATCAAACTAACAATTTGCAGAATGAGTGAGTGAGTGAGTGAGTGAATGGAAGAATACGTTCCAGTTCACTTTCATGGAAGTCACAACCGGTCTTCTGTAGTAAACATGGCATGTGACAGCTGTTGAGACAGGCAGGCTCCCATGAGAGGGGCACTTCCTAGACCTAGGACCATGAGTAGAAAATATCAGGACCCTATTCTCATCTGCTGTCTTCCATTTTGGGGGTTTTAAAAGTTAAGACCAAAACTGGCTTCATTTTTGCATTTTTCAGAGAAAAACCTACAAAAGTTTCATTGCTACACATCCATTCATTCATTTTTCATTTGTACTTGTCATCTCTACCCATGCATAGATTTGGGTCCAAAGCAGAGGCAACTACTCCAGCATTAAAGGAAACAAAAATTTCCAATTCTTTTTATGTGCTAAGTTTCGTTTTTAATCACACAGCTGCTCCCACAGTTTGCTAGGCTGTGAACAAGCTGGAGGCTCTGACCCTTCCCCCTTTGATTCTTAGAAACCATCAAGGGTGATAGAGCCTACAGGCTCCAGAAATATCTCTGACGTTATGAGCTAAGGGCTCATCATGTCCTAAAGTCATTCTAATACTTGACTTTGTTGATAACTGTAAGGTCTTCTGCACAGCAGGAGGATCCTGAAGCTCTGAGCGCCTTGAGCTCTGAGGACCAGACTTGTGACTGATTTATAGAAGACACAATGAATCCAAAAAATAAGCTTGGTCTCGCTCCCATATGAGGTCCAGTTTTGACCTCTGTTTGCAGGAAGGCATCACTGGGAATAGTTTGATGTTCCTGGTGTGTTTCCCTCCAGGGCCATGTCACCTCTCACCCCATAATTCCTGAATGGGTACACTGAGTCAGAGTCCCTTCCAGATGTTTTGGCCACTTCTGGGGCTGGTGTTCCCCAGGATCCCAGAGAAGGCCAAGTACAAGGGCTGGCCTGCTGCTCCATATCCCAGAACTGGTCCCATAATCCCACTCAACTTGGATTAGCAATTCTTAATCCAGGCTGAAGCCAAAATCACCTGGAGAACTTCTTAACACCAATGCCCCAAATCCATGCCAGAGCTATCCAATCCAAATGTAGGTGGGTGGGGGAATTGAGCAACTCTTTTCTTTTTAAGAACTCTATAGATAGTTACAATAGCTGACAAAGAACCTCTGGATGTCTAAGCATCATCTAGTTACTGCCTGGATGTTCTCTCTGATGTACCAAGACTAGTCTAATGGTTTTTCCAGTAGATTCCTAAGGTTCCCTGTATTTTTCCCAAGCCACTGTCATTAACTGCCTGCTTACTAGACTGTCCTCTCCACTGGTTTTATAAGATCCAGGGTGGCAGGAACCGTGTCCACCTCAAGTATCCCCAGTGCTTAGCACAGTGCCTGGCAGGCATATCAAGAAATACTTATCAAATAAATTCAACCAGAACTGAACCAGCCTCAGAAACATGGGAAGTGAATGACCCTTAGCCCCTGCTGTTCCTGGCTCCAGGAGACTCCTCCATCCACTTCCAAACCATCCAGGAAGGACCCCTTGAACGGAGCACAGAACCCACCCACCCATGCCAAGATGGGAGTCTCTGTGCCTTAGGCTCTTTCTTGCCCCACGCGCTGCTTCGTGGTATTTCCAACCTGACCAAAAGCAGGTTAGTGAGAAGGAACTGGTCCAGACCAGCATACGCAAAAGGTCTAAGTGACAAGAGGTCAAAACTGTCAGCACTTGTCCAAGTCCTCCACCGTCCCTGAGACTGCGGTCACCACACTTGTTGGTCAGCTGCCTGGAGCCACTCAGCTTGTGGCTGCAGGTCCACTCTCCCAGGAGAGTCCATTTTAGTAAGTAGTTTGAATCAATCTCTGGTAGATTGGAGAAGCTCCACGGTGCAGAGGACAATCACGAGTCCTCAGACCCCCCATTCCCTGTTACCTTGGAAATCTCACCACACCTACCTGAGCCTGTCTCTTTGCCTGTAAGATAAGGGCGGTAATAATACCTACCTTACAAGGGCTGTCGTGGGGATTAGTTTATATTCAAGAAGAAGCTCTTTATAACCATGAAGCATTGTATAAATGTCAGTTATTAATTATCATGAATTAGCTGACTTAGACGAGCCTGGACTCTCTGCCCACGTGACATGACAAGGCTGCTCTTTGCTCTTTTAGCCACAAGGGTGGAAACAGGCCTCCCTTTGATGTCTGCTTCAACCCGTATCAACAAGCAAATGGCCCCAAGAACTCTCTCAGGGCTCCCGCCCCCTTCCTTGACCTCCTCCCTGGGCTGACAGGCACCAGGGTGCCTTTACAGGGCCAACACGTTCAGCCCTGGAGTTCCACTTATAGAGGGATGAGCAGAGCCCCATGAGAGTTATATTGTTTATCTCATTAGAACAGGAGGCACATAACTCAAGCCCACGTGTGTGGTAGATGGAGGAGGGAGGAAGAGGAGGGGGGAGGAGGAGGAGAGAGGCACAGCTGCGCCGGGGAAATTAACCTGAAGGAGGGAGCCTGGGGCTAGGGGAGATATGGAAGAGGGGAAGCGGGGGGCGGGAGGCAAGAGGGGGGACCGATCCTCCCAGTAACCAAGGCCACAGCAACTCCTCCATTCACACACCCCACTGAGCAAACTGCTTTGCTATTACTTTGATCTGCAACTCCAGGTACACTTAGGTGCAAGCACAAGCATGACGGACGCACATGCACACACACACATCCACATGGGAACTCACATACTGGTTGGTGGGAGAACTGGCTTCACAGGAAAATTCAGCAGGATGAGCTCGGTGCCTGTGCAGTCAGCAGACTCCAGGCAAATCACCTGTTATATGTGTGGCCTACGTTCAGCAGGTGGATGCTGAGTGTTATGAGCATCTCTGACAGACACAGCATGAGCCGTTAGGAATTCAGAAGATGAAATGGGATGGGAACAGATGTGAAAAGAAGAAACAGAATGGCTTCCTCTTCCCCAGACCAGAGCTGAGCGGTGGCATACAAGCCCACCCAGAGAAGGGCTTTGCCTGCAGCAGCTCAGGGAGGTGGCCCAAGGCTCCCCACAACAGAAAGCTCATTACGTCACAGGACAGACTGTTGGCCAATTCTTACTGCGATAAAGAGCCTCACCTTGCCCTTATTTTGAATCAAAATCTACCTTCCTGTTATATACTTATGCCAATTTGTCCACCCTCTGTCCCAAGAGTGAACAGATGTCATCTGCAGCCCAGCCACCCACCCCATCCACCTGCTTGGGCTTGAAGGAGAGCCTACGGAGAGGACGAAGAACTGGAGGGCAACAGGAGTTGGAGGAAAGAGGCAGTGACTCCACCTGCTCGTGAGCCTGGGATTCTTCACCAAGACTGGGCATCAGAATTGCAGAAGTAGTTATCGAAAAGGGCAGATGGCTTGGTTCCAGTCCAATCCTACCAAACCGGAATAACAGAGATTCACCAAGACAAGTGTAGTTTGAAAAACTCCCACATAAGGAACTTTGAACAAGATCAAATCTTACTCATATTTACTTCCCCAGGGCCCAGCACATAATAGGTGCTCCATTAATGTCTGTGGCTAAGGATGCCAATTTGGACCAACTGCAGAGTTGGAGAGATGAGTGATAAGCCCCGGGTAGGGCTTGAGGAGTGGGGGAGATGTATTTCCCAAGCACTTAGAGCCATGTCATTTCCGAGTGCTCTGTCATCCTCTCTTCTCCTGGCTTATATAAGAGCTGCCCTGATCTCATGGACCACCTCTTCAGTGAAGCATTCCTGAGCCACCCCAGGCCACAGTGCCTCTTCTCTTCCCTGAAAGTCTGGAGTCCTGGGCACTTGGCACCACGTGACAGCACTCAGCGTGGCTCTCTGTCTGGCTCCCCAACCATCCCCTTCCTGCCTCCCCTCCCATTCTTCTCTGTGAGCTTCTCTCTAAGATTCAATTTCAGTGTCCCATGTGCCAGGACTGCCCTGGCAAGGTAGACCTCAAATCCATAATGCTGCCTGCTTCTGCTGGCCCAGAGGTTCCCAAGCCCCTCACTGGTCCCATCACACTCAAAAGCTGACAGAGTAACAGTAGCTAACATTTACTGAGCTCTTACTCTGCTCTAGGCTAGCACCTCATACCCAATGCTATCTCATTGTGACAAAAAGCCTACGAGACATTTAAAGGATGAGGACAGTGAGGAAAACAGTGATTAAGTAACTGGTGCAGGGTCATACAGCTCATAAGCGTAGCCCAGTCCCCAGTCCACACTCAAAATCTCTCCACTATCCTATCTAACTCCCTACTGAGTTGCTGGTCCACATGCAAGAGGCTTGAAACGCAGAGCCCTGACCTTGAGAAAGCAGCTCCCCATACCAAAGCTCACAGAAAAAGAACCCCTGGCCCCCCCACCTGCCCCCCTCAAGCCACTTCTTGTGGAATTCATTTTTCCTTTCCTACCACATCACCAACTAAAATTGCTCATGGAGAAATGTATCCTGGTATTGTAGTAAGGCATATAAAATGTGTGGAGAATCAGATACTTACCAGGACATGCTTTCTAAATTTATCAGAAGAATTTTTTTCAGTAATAACATTATAATGTGAGGGGGGGGGAGCTGAGATGTTATTGGATCTGACTCTTACCTGATACAAGAATTGCCTCTCCAATATCCCTGACTAGAGCCTCCACCCTGGCCTCTGTTTCAATAATTCCAGTCCTTACCCTTCCACGAAGCAGTCTGCTATGCTGTTGAAATATTCTGTTGTTAGAAATATGCTTACCAATCTCGTTTCATCGGTGAGAATGCAAAATGGCACAACCCTATGAAAGAGAATTTGGCATATCTAGCAAAACCATACATATTTGCCCTTTGATCCAGCAATTCCACTTCTAGGAATCTGTATCACAGATTCACATAAAAAAAATTAAAATACGCATTCATTGTAGTATTTTCAATACTAGAAAAAGACTGGAAACAGTCCAGTGTCCATCTATAAGGTCCTAGTTGAATAAAAAACAGTATATCCACACAATGGACTATAATGAAGCCATTGAAAGAGAGAGAGAGAGAGAGAGAGAGAGAGAGAGAAGTATACACTGCAATGGGATATATTGTTAAGTGAAAAAAGCAAGGTGGAGAACAGTATGCATAGTATACTATCATTTCTTTAACAAATGGGGATATACACATATATATATACATACATATATGTTGTGTGCTTGCATAGAGTTTTTTAATGGAAAGATAAACCAAAAACTAATTTTTTTAAAGTTACAGGGAAAATAAAAACAAAATAATAGTAACAAGAAGAAGAGAGGAACAGGGTAAAAGAACAGAGATAGAATAGAGCTAGACTCTCTCTCTAAATATACCATGCTTTGTAGATTTGACTTTAGAACCATGTAAATATTTTATATTATTAAATTAAATTAAAATATAAAAGCAAACATCTGCTTCTAGCTAAAATGGTTTACCAAGGACCAGATTTATCTTCCCACCTGAAGCCAAGACAGAGAAAAAAATGAAACAAGAGTTTTCAAGATACTGTCCATCGGGCAATGGACCATGATCCCTGAGATACCGGAAATGAACAAGATGAGTCCTATGACTGCCCCAGCTTACTTCCTTGAGAGAGTTTCCAGAGTGCAGCACAGGGAGGAGGAACATGGGTAGAACCCAGCCAACTTCCTGAGTCTGAATTGAAGAGAAAGAGCTGAGAGTCTGGAAAGACCAAGGTGACTAGAATTCAAGGAAAAGAATAGTAAACAGAAGAAAGTGGCACAGAGAAAGAACTGTGGAGATACACAAAGGGTCCCCTTCAAGTATTCAGCTCAGTACTGATGAGCACATGCTTGTAAGGAATCTACTCAATGCCGAGGAAAGAACCACCTGTAAGAACAGAGGTGTGCCTGGTGTGCACAAGGGGCTGAGAATAGTCTGTTCCCACAAGCATGCTGGGAAAGTCTCATGATTCATGGAGTACTGGGTAGGGTACACAGAATGGTCTTGCCTCACTAATGAGGAATAATTAGCCCTAAGCTAAGCACTGCTCCAGTTCCACCTAACAAATCTTAAAAGCAAGATAAGAAAAGATCAAATTGTTTCCAAGTAACTTGACAGTGAACCAAAACAAAGTTCCAGAATATTTACAGGAATAAAAAATATATACCGTACCCAGCAAGGTAAAATTCACAAAGCTGGACATCCAATCAAAAATTACAAGGCATGTAAAGAAGCTAGAAAATATGACCTACAATGAGAGGGGGAAAAAATCAATTGAAACCAACCCAGAATTGACACTGATATTAGAATTAGCAGCAAGAACACTAAAACAGTTATAATTTGTATTCCATATGTTTAAAAGTTAAAAACAGTTTGTTTTAAAAGACTGCAATTTGACTTCTAAAAATGAAAACTACAATGTGTGAGATTAAAAACATACTGGATGGAATTAATGTCAGATTAGACACTGGAGAAGAAAATATTAGAACACTTAAAAACATAGCAATATGGGCTTCCCTGGTGGCACAGTGGTTAAGAATCCACCTGCCAATGCAGGAGACATGGGTTTGAGCCCTGGTCTGGGAAGATCCCACATGCCGCGGAGCAACTAAGCCCATGCACAACAACTACTGAGCCTGCACTCTAGAGTCCGTGAGCCACAACTACTGAGCCTGCATGCCGCCAACTACTGAAGCCCACGCACCTAGAGCCCATGCTCAGCAACAAGAGAAGCCACTGCAATGAGAAGTCTGAGCACCACAACAAAGAGTAGCCCCCACTTGCCGCAACTAGAGAAAGCCCACATGCAGCAATGAAGACCCAACACAGCCAAAAATAAAAATAAATAAAATAAATTAATTTTTTTAAAAAATCAATGTAACTCATCATATTAACAAACTACAAAAGCAAAATTACATGATCATCTCAATAGACTCAGCAAAATCATTTGACAAAAACCAACATCCAATCCTGATTTTAAATTGTCAAACTAGAAATAGGAGCATCCTCAATCTGATAAAGAGCAACTACAAAAAACCTACAGCTGGGACTTCCCTGGCAGTCCACTGGTTAAGACTCCGCACTTCCACTGCAGGGGGTAGGGGTTTGGTCCCTGGTTGGGGAACTAAGATCCTGCATGTCACGCAGTGTAGCAATTAAAAAAAAAAAAAAAACCTACACCTAATATCATACTTAATAATGAAAGAATGAGTGCTTTCACCTTAAGATCAGGAACAACATAAGGATGTCCACTCTTTCCATGTTTACTTAATATTGCACTGGACATTCCAGCCAGTGCAATAGAGAAGTAAAATAAATAAAACGCATAGATATTAAAAAGTTTTCTTTATTCACTAAAATAATCAACTATGTAGAAAATGCTGTGGAATCTATAGAAAGCTTCTAGAACTAATAAATGAGTAGAGCAAGATTGTAGGATTCAAGTGAATACACAAAAAATAATTGTATTTCTGTATACTAGCAAAGAAAAATCAGAAATTTAAATTTTTTAAAAATCCATTTACAATATTATCAAAAATATTAAGTACTTAGAGATAAATCTGACAAAAATGTGAAAGAACTGTACATTGAAAACTAAAAATTATTAATGAGAAAAATTAAAAGGGATAATAATAAATGGGGAGATATATCCATGGGTTGGATGACTCAATATTGAGAACTGTCAGTTTTCCCCAAGTTGATCTATAAACTCCACACAAGGGCTTCCCTGGTGGCGCAGTGGTTGGGAGTCTACCTGCCAATGCAGGGGACATGGATTCAAGCCCTGGTCTGGGAGGATCCCACATGCCACGGAGCAGCTGGGCCCGTGTGCCACAGCTGCTGAGCCTGCACTCTAGAGCCTGTGAGCCACAAATACCGAGCCTGAGTGCCACAGCTACTCAGGCCCGAGTGCCTAGAGCCCGTGCTCCACAACAAGAGAAGCCACCGCGATGGGAGGCCCGTGCACCACAGTGAAGAGTAGCCCCCTATTCCCACAACTAGAGAAAGCCTGTGCACAGCAACAAAGACCCAGTGCAGCCAAAAATAAATAAGTAAATAAATAAATATTTTTTTAAAAAAACAAAAAACAAAAAAAAAACCCACACAATGTCAATCAAAATCCCAGCAGACTTTTTAAAGAAATTGACAAATTGATTATAAAATTCTTATGGAAGTACAAAGAACCTAGAATAGCTGAAATAACTTAAAAAAAGAAGAACAAATTTGGAGAGGTCTTGTATCTATTTTCATTAATAAGAAAACCAGCAAACAACTCAATTTTAAAATGGTCCAAAGATTTGAATATTTTACCAAAGGATATACATAGACAGTAAATAAGCACATGTAAAGATGCCCAACATCATTAATTAGGGAAATGCAAAGTAAAACCACAATGAGATACCACTATATAACAATAGGAATGGTTAAAACTTTAAAAAGTTGACCATACCAAATGTTAGTGAGAATATAGAGGAACTGGAACTCTCGTACATTGCTGGAATGGATATAAAATGTACAACCACTTTGAAAAACAGCCTGACAGTTTCTTAAAATGTTAAATATATACCTTCCTTATGATATAGCCGTTACACTCCTAGGTACTTTACCAAGGAGAAATGAAATTATAAGTCCATATGAAGACTTATACACAAATGTTCATAGCAGCTTTATTTAAAATAGCCAAAAACTGTAAACAAATCCAAATGTCCATCAACAGATGAATGAATAAACTGTGATATAGCCATACAATGGAATACTACTACTCAGCATAAAAAAAAATGAATCATTGATACACGCTAGAACATGGATGATCTCAAAATAACTACTCTGAGTGAAAGAAGTCAAGACCCCATCCACCAGCCACCAAAAAAAGAAGTACATATTATATGATTCCAGTATAGAAAGCATGCCTGGGGGTTGGGGGACATATAAGGTAGAGGTAGGAGGAAGAACAGGAAGGAGGAATTACAAGGGACACAAGGAAACTTTGAGGAGTCATGGATATATTCATTATATTGATTGTGATGATAGTTTCACAGGTATACAGATGTCAAAACTTATCAAATTGTACATGTTAAATATGTGTAGAGTATTGTATGTCAGTTATACTTCAATAAAGCTGTTAACTTTTTTTAATGAAAAAGCAACCCAGGGACTTCTGCTTCTGGAAAGATAGAGTAGATATTCTCTTCCATATTCCTCCCACTAAGTACAACTAAAACTCTTAGACTTCATTTACACAACAAAAATAAGATACTGAAAGGTAAAGAAGCTGAGCAGCTAGAGACTTTCAGACCCAAGAAACAACAGGGTGGTGAGTTCCCTGGGCATTCTTTTTGCTTTATATATCCCAGACTGAGTTCTGGAAAAGCTGATAATCCAGAAACACCTACAAATGTAGACCAAAAAAAGCCCCAAGAATATCCTGCTCTCAGGGCTTCCCTGGTGGTGCAGTGGTTAAGAATCCATCTGCCAATGCAGGAGACATGGGTTTGAGCCCTAGTCCAGGAAGATCCCACATGCCATGGAGCAACTAAACCTGTGCACCACAACTACTGAAGCCTGAGAGCCCTAGAGCCCAAGAATCCATCTGCCAATGCAGGAGACATGGGTTTGAGCCCTAGTCCAGGAAGATCCCACATGCCATGGAGCAACTAAACCTGTGCACCACAACTACTGAAGCCTGAGAGCCCTAGAGCCCATGTCCTGCAACAAGAGAAGCCACTGCAATGAGAAGCCTGCACACCACAACGAAGAGTAGCCCCTGCTCACTGCAACTAGAGAAAGCCCGTGTGCAGCAACAAAGACCCAACGCAGCCAAAAATAAATAAATAAATTTTTTTTAAAAAAAAGAAAGAAAGGAAATCCTGCTCTCTTTAGCTAAAGGACCAGGAAAGGGGCAGCCTAGCAGGGCATCCCAATATCCTTGCTGGGTTAGTGCCAGAGAAGGTCAGGTGACAAACTGACCCCCCATCGTGTCAGTGGAGCCCACACAGGGAAGAGTAATGAGGCACTCTTCCTCCTCCCAACTAGGGTGGTATTGGTGAAGGCTTAGTGGGGAATCTGAACTCTCACCCCCACACAGCAATAATGAGGTACTCCTTCCCCACCAGGGTGTCAACAGAGACCGAGTGGGGAACATGGACTTCCACATCCACCCGACAGTAACAAGGGGCACCTCTCTTCCCCTGTCAACACAGTGTCAGAGGAGGTCTGTGAAAATAGAAGATTTAGATAACATCTAGAGTCTCATAACATTATAGCCAAAATGTCCAGGATTCAATCAAAATCACTCATATGAAGAACCAGGAAAATCTCAACTTGAATGAGAAAATACAACAGGTACCAACACTGAAATGACACAAATGTTAGAATTATCTGACAAGGATTTTAAAGTAGCCGTCATAAAAATGTTTCAAACAAACAATCATTAACACTTGAAACAAATGAAAAAATATTAAGTCCCACAAAGAAATAGAAGATATAAAGAACTAATAACAAAAACAAAACAAACCCTCAATGAATGGGCTCAACAGCAGAATGTAGAGGATAGATGATAGAAGTAATGAATCTGAAGAGTGTATAATAGAAATCCTCCAATCTGAGCAACTGAGAGAAAATAGATTTGAAAAAAGAAGAAGGAGGAGGAGGAGGAGGAGAAAAGAAGGGAGCCTGGGGGACTTATGGGACTTTAACAAAAGATCTAACATTTTGGAGTTCCAGAATTTTCTTTCCCAGTGGAGTCCCAGAAGGAGAAGGGAAAGAGAGTGAGGCTGAAAATATATTCAAAGAAATAACGGCTGAAAAATTTCCAAATGTGGCAAAAAACATAAGATTCAAGAAGCTGAGTGAATTCTGACAAGGATAAACTCAAATAAATCTACACCAAGACATATCAAAATCAAATTTCTGAAAACTAATAACAAAAAAATCTCAAAAGCAGTGAGAGAAAAATGACACCTCACTTATAAGAGAAAACAATTTGAATGACAGCAGATTTCTCATCACAAACTACTGAGGCCAAAAGGCAGTGGCAAGACATTTTTCAAGTGCTAAAATAAAAGGACTGTCATCCCAGAATTTTATATCCAACAAAAAAATATCCTTCAGATGTGGCACATATATACAATGGAATATTACTCAGCCATAAAAAGGAACTAAATTGGGTCATTTGTAGAGACGTGGATGGACCTAGAGACTGTCATATAGAGTGAAGTCAGTCAGAAAGAGAAAAACAAATATCATATATTAACGCATATTTGTGGAATCTAGAAAAATGGTACAGATGAACCGCTTTGCAAGGCAGAAATACAGACATAGATGTAGAGAACAAACGTATGGACACCAAGGGGGGAAAGATGGGGTGGGATGAATTGGGAGATTGGAATTAACATATATGCGCTAATATATATAAAATAGATCAACACTTGAAATGAGAACCTGCTGTATAGCACAGGGAACCCTGCTTCACTTCGCTGTACAGTAGAAAGTAACACAACATTGTAAAACAACTATACCCCAATAAAATAAATAAATAAATAAATAAATAAAATAAAATAAAAATATCCTTCAGGAATGAGGGGTGGAATTCCCTGGCAGTCCAGGTTAAGCCCAGGTTAGGACTCTGTGCTTCCACTGCAGGGGGCACAGGTTCAATTCCTGGTCAGGGAAATAAGATCCTGCATACTGTGCAGTGTGGCCAAAAAAAAAAGGAATGAGGGGGAAAATCAAGACATTCTCAGAAGAAGGAAAACTAAGAATTGTTACTATCAGACCTACTTAAAAAGAATGGCTAAAGAAAGTACTTAATCAGAAAGGAATTATAAAAGCAGGCATCTTGGAACATCAGAAAGGAAGAAACAGCAAAAGAGTAAAAACATGAGTAAATACAACAGACACTTAAGTTTTCTAAATTACATTTGACAACTGAAGCAAGAATTAGACGTCTGTCTGATGTGGTTTCCAATGTATGTAGAGGAAATATTTAAGATACTGTTATTATAAATGCGAGAGGATAAAGGATTTAAATGAAGAGAGGAGGAGGTGGGTGTGACTATAAAGGGGTAGGATGAGGGAGATCTTTGTGGTGATGGAATAGTTTTGTATCTTGATTGTGGTGGTGGTTCCACAAATCTATATGTGTGATAAAATGGCATAGAGCTACGCACACACATTTTACCCATGTCAATTTTCTGGTTTTGATATTATACTATAGTTACACAAGATATAGCCATTGGGGGAAATTGGGTGAAGGGTAGAGGCAATCTCTCTGTACTATATTTACAACTTTCTGTGGATCTATAATTATTTCAAAATAAAAAGTTAATTTAAAAATGTAATTACAAGCGGAGCTGGAACTCCCGGCTCAGGGTCTCTTCCCTACACCGTCACTGAACTGCCCCGGAGCCCAAGGGGAGGGCGGCCTCACTGAGGCTGCCAGCTCTGGAGGGGCCCCGGCGGATGAAGCCACGACAGTCTTGGGGACCCTGGGCCAGCCGTGTGGATTAAAGGCTCTTGGTCCTCCAGCCAGGCGTCAGGGCTGTGCCTCTGAGGTGGGAGAACCAACTTCAGAACACTGGTCCACAAGAGACCTCCCAGCTCCATGTAATATCAAATGGCGAAAATCTCCCAGAGATCTACATCTCAACAGCAAGACCCAGCTTCACTCAACGACCAGCAAGCTATAGTGCCCGACACCCTATGCCAAACAACTAGCAAGACAGGAACACAGCCCCATCCATTAGCAGAGAGGCTGCCTAAAATCATAATAAGGCTACAGACACCCCAAAACACACCAACAGATGTGGACATGCCCACCAGAAAGACAAGATCCAGCCTCATCCACCAGAACATAGGCCCCAGTCCCCTCCACCAGGAAGTCTACACAACCCACTGAACCAACCTTACCCACTGGAGGCTGACACCAAAAACAGTGGGAACTACGAACCTGCAGCCTGCGAAAAGGAGACCCCAAACACAGTAAGATAAGCAAAATGAAAAGACAGAAACACACACAGCAGATGAAGGAGCAAGGTAAAAACCCACCAGACCTAACAAATGAAGAGGAAATAGGCAGTCTACCTGAAAAAGAATTCAGAATAATGATAGTAAAGATGGTCCAAAATCTTGGAAATAGAATAGAGAAAATGCAAGAAACATTTAACCACGACCTAGAAGAACTAAAGAGGAAGCAAGCAATGATGAACAACACAATAAATGAAATTTAAAATACTCTAGAAGGGATCAATAGCAGAATAACTGAGGCAGAAGAA
>NC_041224.1:153231568-153232969 GCF_002837175.3 Physeter macrocephalus
CTACAATCAAGATTACTCTACCCAGCAAGGATCTCATTCAGATTTGATGGAGAAATTAAAACCTTTACAGACAAGCAAAAGCTGAGAGAGTTCAGCACCACCAAACCAGCTTTACAACAAATGCTAAAGGAACTTCTCTAGGCAAGAAACACAAGAGAAGGAAAAGACCTACAAGAACAAACCCAAAACAATTAAGTAAATGGTAATAGGAACATACATATTGATAATTATCTTAAATGTAAATGGATTAAATGCTCCCACCAAAAGTCACAGAGTGGCTATATGCATACAAAAACAAGACCCATATATACGCTGTCTACAAGAGACCCACTTCAGACCTAGGGACACATACAGACTGAAAGTGAGGGGATGGAAAAAGATATTCCATGCAAATGGAAATCAGAAGAAAGCTGGAGTAGCAATTCTCATATCAGACAAAATAGACTTTAAAGTAAAAACTATAACAAGAGACAAAGAAGGACACTATATAATGATCAAGGGATCGATCCATGAAGAAGATATAACAATTGTAAATATTTATGCACCCAACATAGGAGCACCTCAATACATAAGGCAAATACTAACAGCCATAAAAGGGGAAATCGACAGTAACACAATCATAGTAAGGGACTTTAACACCCCACTTTCACCAATGGACAGATCATCCAAAATGAAAATAAATAAGGAAACACAAGCTTTAAATGATACATTACACAAGATGGACTTAATTGATATTTATAGGACATTCCATCCAAAAACAACAGAATACACATTTTTCTCAAGTGCTCATGGAACATTCTCCAGGATAGATCATATATTGGGTCACAAATCTAGCCTTGGCAAATTTAAGAAAATTGAAATCATATCAAGTATCTTTTCTGACCACAACACTATGAGACTAGATATCAATTACAGGAAAAGATCTATAAAAAATACAAACACATGGAGGCTAAACAATAAACTACTTAATAACGAAGTGATCACTGAAGAAATCAAAGAGGAAATCAAAAAATACTTAGAAACAAATGACAATGGAGACACGACGACCCAAAACCTATGGGATGCAGCAAAAGCAGTTCTAAGAGGGAAGTTTATAGCAATACAATCCTACCTTAAGAAACAGGAAACATCTCGTATAAACAACCTAACTTTGCACCTAAAGCAACTAGAGAAAGAAGAACAAAAAAACCCCAAATTTAGCAGAAGGAAAGAAATCATAAAGATCAGATCAGAAATAAATGAAAAAGAAATGAAGGAAACAATAGCAAAGATCAATAAAACTAAAAGCTGGTTCTTTGAGAAGATAAATAAAATTGATAAACCATTAGCCAGACTCATCAAGAATAAAAGGGAGAAGACTCAAATCAATAGAATTAGAAATGAAAAAGGAGACGTAACAAC
>NC_041224.1:153233309-153233877 GCF_002837175.3 Physeter macrocephalus
TAGATGCAGAGAAAGCTTTTGAAAAAATTCAACACCCATTTATGATAAAAACCCTGCAGAAAGTAGGCATAGAGGGAACTTTCCTCAACATAATAAAGGCCATATATGACAAACCCACAGACATATCGTCCTCAATGGTGAAAAACTGAAATCATTTCCTCTAAGATCAGGAACAAGACAAGGTTGCCTACTCTCACCACTCTTATTCAACATAGTTTTGGAAGTTCTAGCCACAGCAATCAGAGAAGAAAAATAAATAAAAGGAATCCAAATCGGAAAAGAAGAAGTAAAGCTGTCACTGTTTGCAGATGACATGATACTCTACATAAAGAATCCTAAAGACGCTACCAGAAAACTACTATGTTGGAAGAATCAACATTGTGAAAATGACTCTACTACCCAAAGCAATCTACAGATTCAATGCAATCCCTATCAAACTACCACTGGCATTTTTTACAGAACTAGAACAAAAAATTTCACAATTTGTATGGAAAACCAAAAGACCCTGATTAGCCAAAGCAATCTTGAGAACGAAAAATGGAGCAGGAGGAATCAGGCTCCCTGACTT
>NC_041224.1:153235081-153240738 GCF_002837175.3 Physeter macrocephalus
TATGTGTATGTATAACTGATTCACTTTGTTGTAAAGCAGAAACTAACACACCATTGTAAAGCAATTATACTCCAATAAAAATGTTTAAAAAAAATGATGGTTTCAACACAGGCAAAAAAAAAAAAATGTAATTACATAAAATCCAAAAAAAAAAAACCCAGCAATACCTAATAAGTGAAAGCAAAAATGAAACAAATAAATACAACTGTGTATTGAGTTAGTAGTACAACCACACAGAGGAATTATTTTAAGTGACCTTAAAACACAGTAATTTGTCTCTACATCCTTAATAGGAAATACGCTAAGGACAAAAAAACAATTGCAAAGAAAGAAATAAAAACTTAAACCATTTAAGTAACCTTATTGTTGGTAGTCTCATTTTATTCTGATATTGCTGTGTGTTTATCACAGAATAAAGCAGATAAGTAATTATGCTGGCATCATTAAGAGCCAGTATCCTTTTCTGGTGTGGGAGCAAGGAGATAGAGAATTAAGATAGTAAAAACTGTCAAAAACTGCATTGAATGGGAAATACCAGTAAATTTCATAATGTATTTTCTCTTAAAAAGAGAAAAAAAGAAAAATGAAACAAGAAATCATATTTCTTAGTTCTGCTCACTGCAAAGTCCTAGAATCAACAACCAACCCAGGAGCAATGAGTACCACCAGACTGTGGTCTCTAAATAATATTCCTACAAAGAGGCAACAGGGTTTCTTAGAGAAATAGCTGATTCTAGGTCTGGGGCACGACATGTACAAGATGAGCCTGAAACATCTGTCCCAATATTAGGATATCAAGGATGCTAGAGAAACTACTAGGCAGTTTCAAAACACTAGCACGGGACAAAACCCCTACTGTCCAAAGATGGGACAATTTAAGCATCGATAATAGTAGTTGCAATGGATTAAAATGTAGCCAAAATGTATAAATCTGTGAATTCATGATGGTACTCAAGATAATAAAAATAACTTTATTGATCACCTTTGGAGAATACTAGGGAACCAACTCATTATTTTGAAAACTGATAAATAAAGGGGGAAAAATCATTTATCCATCCTTTCATATGTGAACTATACCACACAATAACCAAAACTTTAATGAGGAGATATTTCTCTTTATAAATGCTGTAGAGCTAATAAATGAAGAAATAATGATATCCTCGAATTGAATGCACCATTTTGCAACCCTTTATAAAATAAAGGATCTAGGCAATTTTCATCAAGGGCTGCTAACATCAGTAAAAGAGTGATATCTAGACCCCACGAACCTCCTGATGAATGTACACATCACCACTAAGAAACTGTTCTAGCCCAAAAAATTGAACCTGAATCTGCTCTTACCAATTCACAGGAATAACACCATGGGGATGCAGTGAGAAAATCCAGACTCTGGGAAACCCTACAGTGCAAACAACCCAGTTTCTTCCACAAATAACAAGAGAAAGAGAGAGAGAAAGAAACCTACAGATTTAAGAGACTTAAGAGACACATCAGCCAATTGTAATGTAGGAGTCCTATTTGGATCCTGATTTCAACTATAGGGGGAAATAAATGTTGAACAAATATTTGATGCTATTAATGTCTTATTTTTAACTTTGAGCTTTGATAGCTATGGTTGGTATGTTTATTTATGTTCTTACCATTTAGACATACATACTGAAAAATTTACAGATTAAATAACATGCTGTCTTGATTTGCTTCAAAATAACCTGGGTTCAAGGAGGAAAGTGGGAGGTGAGTATAAATGAAATGATTGGCTATGAGTTGATCACTGGGTGTTGAGGCTGTGTAATAAGTACATAGAAATTCATTTTACTATTCTCTCCACTTTTGTATGGCTTTGAAACTTTTCATAACAAAAATTTTAGGGCTTCCCTGGTGGCACAGTGGTTGAGAATCCACCTGCCAATGCAGGGGACGCGGGTTCGAGCCCTGGTCTGGGAAGATCCCACATGCCTCGGAGCAACTAAACCTGTGCACCACAACTACTGCGCCTGCGCTCTAGAGCCCACGAACCACAACTACTGAGCGCATGGGCCACAACTACTAAAGCCCACGCACATGGAGCCCTTGATCCACAGCAGGAGAGGCCGCTGCAATGAGAAGCCCACACACCGCAACTAAGAGTAGCCCCCACTTGCCGCAAGTAGAGCCCGCGCACAGCAACAAAGAGCCAAAACACAGCCGAAAATAAAAAAACTTTAAAAATTAAAAACAAATTTTTGTAATATACTCTTACAGAGCCAGAAAACTGAATTCTTATAATTGCCTCCCTGATCTCCACCCATTGGTCTTTCTTCTGTTCTCTGGAGCCTAGAAGACTAGTATCACAGTAATAGTAATAATAATAATATCAACAATAACAGCCAGCATTTTTGGAGCACATCCTTAGTATGTGCTAAATTCAGGTTATGAGCTCTTTATGAAGATTTTCATTTAATCCTGACAAAATCCTGAAGTAGGTACAATTATTATCCCATTTTACAGATGAGGAACCTGAGGGCGATAGGTTTGATGACAAAGCTCAGCTTCAAACCAAAATCTGACTGCAGATTTCCAGCTTATAACCACTAAGCTACACCAACACACAGGGTAAAAGGTGAAGAGGGCTGTCATGGCCTCAGTGTTCCCTTTTTTGGGTTAAGCATCCTGACTTCTTTCACTCTGTCCCTCCCTGCCAATGTGGCTTCAACGTCCCACACCATCCTTGGAGCATCCTTGGAGCACCTTGGAGTTATAGAAGCAGTTGAGTTTCTTGAAAGCATCCTAGGCTCCCTGTACAGCTTGTGCCACCCCCACGCCCACCCAAGCTGCGGGGATTCCCAGACAATCTCTAGTCGGCCTGCATCCAGGCTGGGATCCTGAACATGTGCAAGTCCCAGGGGTGGCATGGCTCACCTGGGCCTCGGTGCCTCTTCTCCATCCAGATGTAGCAGTTGTTCTGGGCCACCCCGGTCTGCGAGTCCAGGAACGGGAGACGCACGCTGCGCTCCGCGCACAGGCGCGAGTTATAACTCCGGCAGTGCTCAATGGCCTCCTTGTAGAACTGGTCCCCGAGCCTGCCGGGAGACAGAGAGAGGAGGAATGAGGCCAGGGAAAACCAGAACACACGCAAAAGGAAACTGAAGTCACCCACCCACCTCCCAGGGAAGATTTTGCGGTTATGAAGACCAAGGCAATGTGTACCAAAAGCTTTGCCAAGCAGCAGAATCCAACTCAGTGTCAGGTCTCCAATAGGTTCTATTTCCCGTACTAAATCCACCAGGAATCTCTGAAACCCCTTTAACAAAGAAATGAGGACCCCAAGAATAAACCACCAGTAAAAGTGACACTTTCCTGTTCTAGGAAGCATGAGGTCCCACTCCAGAATGGAGGTAGCTCTAGAACAACCTTCTGCATGGGATCTACTAGGACACCAGGCTTCTAGAGCCCCCTGCCCCTTAAAATCCCCCATTAGCCATACTTTTTTCTCAGTGGTAACCAACAAAGGCACTCTAGCTTGAACCCAAACCACCAGCATAGATACAAAGATTTCCATTACAATAGAAGAGAAACACTCCACAGAAAAGACTAGAAGGTCAGAGGAAACATCCTGTAAAAGTAGAGCTATTATGGGGGAAGGAGGTGAAGAAAGGCATGCACCAATCTTTTAAAACCACACACTTAAAAAAAGATAACTTTCTATGGTAAACAAACAAAAGAAGCATTTGAAATAATAATAGTTGATTTTTTTTTTTTTTTTTGTGGTACGCGGGCCTCCCTCTGCTGTGGCCCCTCCCGTTGCGGAGCACAGGCTCCGGACGCGCAGGCTCAGCGGCCATGGCTCACGGGCCCAGCCGCTCCGCGGCACGTGGGATCCTCCCGGACCGGGGCGCGAACCCGGTTCCCCTGCATCGGCAGGCAGACGCGCAACCGCTGCGCCACCAGGGAAGCCCAGTAGTTGATTTTTGACCTCAAAATAATTCAATTCCCAGGGTTTAATACACAAATAGAAAGACCTTTCTGGTTTGCTGGAGTGGTGATCTGATTAAGCACAGTAAATTTTAGGTGTCTGAATCTTTGGTATCCTTGGACATGTGGTGATGCTACTAAATTTAAGATGATGTCCTTTTCAAAAACCAAAAATATAACATTCTATAATTGATCAATCTTAAAACACAAACATAACCAATGAGATCAAATACCTAACAAATAAAAGATAGGCATATGGCAGAGGTTAATAATGGCCCAAGGGGCCTTCCCTGGTGGTGCAGTGGTTAAGAATCCGCCTGCCAATGCAGGGGACACAGGTTCGAGCCCTGGTCCGGGAAGATCGCACATGCCACAGAGCAACTAAGCCCGTGTGCTACAACTACTGATCCCGCATGCCGCAACCACTGAAGCCCGTGTGCCTAGAGCCCGTGCTCAGCAACAAGAGAAGCCACTGCAATGAGAAGCCCGTGCACCGCAACGAAGAGTAGCCCCGGTTCGCTGCAACTAGAGAAAGCCCGCGCGGCAACAAAGACCCAATGCAGCCAAAAATAAATAATAATAAATAAAATAAATTTTAAAAAAATAATGGCCCAAGGAATTACAGATGTAATCACATGATGTCTACCAGGTAAAGCAGAGCTTCTTAGTGAGGAGAGTGAGGAAAAGGCAGGAAGAGGAGGAGCCTCAGGGATTGCAGAGCCAAAAGGGAGACTCAAGTAGCTCATTTTGAAGGGACATTATGAATGTCCCTTTTTTTTGGTCTGTGTAGATCCAAAGATGCCAAAATGGGGGGGTGGGGGGGAGGGGTCTAAGTTTAAAATAATATATTTCTTAACCAAAATATTTAGAGCAGTAAAGAAAGAAAAAATTTAAATGGATTCTTCTGTACTCTTTTTCACTTTTTTATTGAAGTGTAGTTGATGTACAATATTTTGTAAGCTACAGGTGTACAATATATAGTGAGTCACAATTTTTAAAGGTTATATTCCATTTATAGTTATCGTAAAATACTGGCTATAGTCCCTGTGTTGTACAGTATATCCTTGTAGCTTATTTTATATCTAATAGTTTGTACCTCTTAATACCCTACCCCTATCTTGCCTCTCCCCCTTCCCTCTCCTCACGGTTAACCACTAGTTTGTTCTCTTTATCTGTGAGTCTGCTTCTTTTTTGTTATATTCACTAGTTTGTTGTATTTTTTAGATTTCACATATAAGTGTTATCATACAGTGTTTATCTTCTAACCCTTTTTTAAAAGTCAATGGGTCAGATTCTACCAAAAATTTTAAAGCAAATTCCTTATTCTGGGAGGATACAATCATTGAAGCTTCTGAGGCATCTTTTGGAAACTACTTGTGAACATGCCTCCTAAAAAAAAGCCCTTTGCTCCTTTTTTACCTCTGGGTATCTTCCCTCTCACAAGGACGGCATAACAGCTCAGAAAGTGTCTAGCAGTTGCAAAACCTAACTGTAATCAAATTATAATAGGGCTTCCCTGGTGGCGCAGTGGTTGAGAGTCTGCCTGCCGATGCAGGGGACACGGGTTCGTGCCCCGGTCCGGGAAGATCCCACATGCTACGGAGCGGCTGGGCCCATGAGCCGTGGCCGCTGAGCCTGTGCGTCCGGAGCCTGTGCTCCGCAACGGGAGAGGCCACAACAGTGAGAGGCCCGCGTACAGCAAAAAA
>NC_041224.1:153241275-153256043 GCF_002837175.3 Physeter macrocephalus
GGTGGGGGGGAGGGGTCTAAGTTTAAAATAATATATTTCTTAACCAAAATATTTAGAGCAGTAAAGAAAGAAAAAATTTAAATGGATTCTTCTGTACTCTTTTTCACTTTTTTATTGAAGTGTAGTTGATGTACAATATTTTGTAAGCTACAGGTGTACAATATATAGTGAGTCACAATTTTTAAAGGTTATATTCCATTTATAGTTATCGTAAAATACTGGCTATAGTCCCTGTGTTGTACAGTATATCCTTGTAGCTTATTTTATATCTAATAGTTTGTACCTCTTAATACCCTACCCCTATCTTGCCTCTCCCCCTTCCCTCTCCTCACGGTTAACCACTAGTTTGTTCTCTTTATCTGTGAGTCTGCTTCTTTTTTGTTATATTCACTAGTTTGTTGTATTTTTTAGATTTCACATATAAGTGTTATCATACAGTGTTTATCTTCTAACCCTTTTTTAAAAGTCAATGGGTCAGATTCTACCAAAAATTTTAAAGCAAATTCCTTATTCTGGGAGGATACAATCATTGAAGCTTCTGAGGCATCTTTTGGAAACTACTTGTGAACATGCCTCCTAAAAAAAAGCCCTTTGCTCCTTTTTTACCTCTGGGTATCTTCCCTCTCACAAGGACGGCATAACAGCTCAGAAAGTGTCTAGCAGTTGCAAAACCTAACTGTAATCAAATTATAATAGGGCTTCCCTGGTGGCGCAGTGGTTGAGAGTCTGCCTGCCGATGCAGGGGACACGGGTTCGTGCCCCGGTCCGGGAAGATCCCACATGCTACGGAGCGGCTGGGCCCATGAGCCGTGGCCGCTGAGCCTGTGCGTCCGGAGCCTGTGCTCCGCAACGGGAGAGGCCACAACAGTGAGAGGCCCGCGTACAGCAAAAAAAAAAAAAAAAAAAAAATTATAATAGTCACACAGCTGGAAATGAATTGGGGAGGGGGAATGAAAGCCCATCAAAATGCTATAAAATGGAACTGCACATAAGCTGATGTAATCACAGTAACAAGGATCATGAGATTGATCAAAAATAAAGAACCATTTCCTGCGAAGCGTTCACATCTGTGTCCCACCAGTTTAAATGCCTCCTTCTGCTAAGGCGATGCAGCTCAGTGTAACAGAACTGTCGAGGGCAGCTCAGCACAGGCAAGGTGACACACAGCCTGTCCAGGGTGTCCTGGGGACCCCAGCTTCCCTCCACATAACAGAGACCAGTCACATCACATGGATGAGAACTGACAAGAACACACAACAGAGAAGCGTCTGATGTGAGAAGCTGTTATCTGGTTTCCCAGGATATTTTGACAGACTGCCAAAAAAGATGTTAACTATTCCAACTCCAAAAATTCTGCTTAAAGAGAAACCATGGAAGGAAAGGAGGGAGGGACAGAGGGAGGGGAAGGAGGGAAGGAAGGAAGGAAGGAAGGAAGCAGAGAGACAGAGAGAGAGAAAGAAAGAGAGGGAGGGAGGGAGGAGGGGAGGGGGGGAAGGAGAGAGGGAAGGAGGGAAGGAAGAAGGGAGGGAGGGGAAGGAAGGAAGAAAATTGTACACTAAAACTCATCAACTGGATAGCTAGTGGGAAGCAGCCGCATAGCACAGGGAGATCAGCTTGGTGCTTTGTGACCACCTAGAGGGGTGGGATAGGGAGGGTGGGAGGTAGGGAAATGCAAGAGGGAAGAGATATAGGGGCATATGTATATGTATAACTGATTCACTTTGTTGTAAAGCAGAAACTAACACACCATTGTAAAGCAATTATACTCCAATAAAGATGTTAAAAAAAATAAATAAAATAAAGATGGCTTCAAAAAAATAAAATATAAATAAATAAAAATCATCAACTGGAGAGAAGAGGGTTTCCATTTTCAAAACAAACTTCTGGAAGCCAGTACAAAAGAAATCTACAATAGGATCTCAAATCAGACTTTTCTCGATATGCCTGGAACTCGCTTCCAACAGCTTCAATCCCAAAAAGAGAAACAAGAAAGTGAACTTGCTGAAAATGAGAAGCGCGTTTGGCCAAGTCCATGCCCCATACTGAATGGAACGAAAAAGTCAAACAAAGTGGCTCACTGGGTGAAAATTAATTTCATCTTAAATACTTTCCACTTTCATAACATGCAATGTTATTAGTAACAGGCATGCTGCGGGGAAATGTGTATTTTTAAATGTAATCTTTGTGTGAATGATACCTCCCTTATGTAAACAGGAGAGATTTTCTGAGTACTGGAACAACCGTATTAAAGACTGAAGCTACAAAAATGTGACAGCCATCACCCTCTGCCATCGTCTCCAGGGAAGTCACTTTTAAACAGGCCAGGCATTGGCAGCGATTCGGAAACAAAAGTTTAAAGCCTTTTTTAAGATATGACAGGAGAAAAGAGACTTCATTCTCTGATAAATTCAAGCTGCACTTCTCCAAAAGTTAATTAGCCAAAAGCTTCACAGGGCTTGCTCTGTTCTCTAGAAGAAAATCAATGGCCAGGTATCCCTAACCCATGGAAAGCAATTTAAACAGGAGAGGGGACAAATGTCCTTTTCAATGTGGTATTTTCTTTTTAATTGAAGTATAGTTGATTTACAATGTTGTGTTAATTTCAAGTGTACAGCAAAGTGATTCAGTTATACATACATATATATACTTTTTCAGATTCTTTTCCATCATAGGTTATTATAAGATATTGAGTACAGTTCCCTGTGCTATACAGTAGGTCCTTGTTGTTTACCTATTTATATATAGTAGTATGTATATGTTAACCCCAAACCCCTAATTTATCTCTCCTCTCCCCATGTGGTATTTCTTTTTAAAAAATCCCACATTGATAGGATCCCAGGGGTGACATTTGCATTAAAGTTGCAAGGGGCAGGGACTTCCCTAGTGGTCCAGCAGTTAAGACTCCTCGCTCCCAGTGCAGGGGGCCTGAATCAGGCAACTAGATCCCTCATGCATGCCACAACTAAGAGTCCCGCATGCCGCAGCTAAGACCCAGCACAGCCAAAATTAAAAATAAATAAATATTAAAAAAAAAAAAAAAAACGTTGCAAGGGGCAGAGGAAGCTGGGAAAGGCTGGCAGCAAATGAATCATTTTGTGCAGTGGTGACCAGTGTGCCCCAGGCTGGGACAGGCGCGGCCCAGCCTCAGCCATCACCTGTCTGCATCAAACCAAGGGGGCTAGATTTTCCACAGGGTGATAGATGTCTTGGGCTCAGAGAAGCTGGCACAAGGCAGAGTAGAATGATGGTCTCATCAACAACAGACTTCAGGCTACTCAAGGCTGCAGTCAGAAGCAGGAAAGGCCGGGGGAACAAATTGCTGGGCTCTCTGCCAGAGCAGGAGCCCCTCACGGCCTGCTGCTTGGAGCAGTGCTGGCTGCCCCATTCTGGAGCTTTTGTGAGGGGTTTTGTGGGATCCTTAGCGATCCCTTCTGGAGTGAGAGAGCCATCCTAGCTCTGAGAGCTTTCCAGTGGCCCTCCTTGAGCATATCTGTGGAGAAATGGATTCTAGGCACCAAAGAGGATTCAGAGTGGAAAAAAAATAAGACTTCTCCAAAATGACTGCCAACTAGGCTCCACATGTGATTTTCAGAGCCTGTCATACCCTCTCCAAGACGCCCTGCTCCTCTTCCTCACATTTCCCTCTCCCTCTCTCTCAAGACCTTGCCTGTTCTCTTAGATTCCATATCCACTGTGCTGAACAGACTCCCAGATCCGACCCCCAACCCAGACACCTAGGGGCCCTCCCTCTTCATTGTCCCTGTGGTCCCATGTTCTGACCCAAGGACAAGCGTCCTGCCCTACCTCAAACATGTGTCCAAGAGTGAATTCTTCATGCCCTGCCAAAGCCTGCTCCCTCCCCAGTCTCCATAGGGGTGGCAGTGGGGACCTGAGGGAACCCTGCTCTGTCTCTCCCCAGCACCGTGTCCTTGACCCTCCCCTATCCTTCAGCCCAGCTGGCACCGAATTCTTTCATCGGGGAGCTCTCCCATTCTCTCCTTTCCCACCCCGTGGCCACAGGTCCCTTCCAGCTGTAAAAACAGGACCTTGGCCCATCACAGCTATTTGTGCTCATAAACAGAGATAAGCAGAGATAAAGAGGAGCTCAGGCCTGTGGCAGATTGCTGGCCCTGCCTTCCCCCATCGGCCCCTCATCTCTGTGGGCACCTGGCTTTCCTGCTGTCTCACTCAGCTGCCCAACTTTCACAACGGCCCCCACACACACATTAAAACTCATCTATACCAATTTGCTAACTTCCTCCTGTTTGCATTTAAACACGTTTAACTCTAACTGTGGCACGGAAAGCCATCTCCCATTTGTGTCGTGTTTTGTAATAATTAGCAAGCAGGGGGCAATATTTGGCAAGGTGGGGGAACCTTTTCATTTTCCTCACGGTTACACTGTTCCTAAAGCTGCCCTTGAAAGAAAACCAAGTTTAGAATTTGCTGTGGACTGAATTGCATCCCCCCACCCCTGAAATTCAAGTGTTGAAGCCCTAACCCCACAATGGGTGGTATTTGGAGATGGGACCTTTGGGAGGTAATTAGGTCATAAGAGTAGAGCACCCACGATGGGATTATCGCTTTCTCTCTCCCTCTCCCTCCCTCTCTGTCTCTGTCTCTGTCTCTGTCTCTCTCTCTCTGCCATGTGAGGACATAGCAAGAAGGCAATTACCTGCGACCCAAGAAGACGGCCCATACCAGACCTCACCTAGACCATGCTGCCACCCTGATCTCAGACACCCCAGCCACCTGAATTGTGAGAAATAAATGTCTCTTGTTTAAGCCACCCAGTCTATGGTTATTTTGTTATAGCAGCCCCAGCTAAGACAGTGTTTCTTAAATAAAATAGGAAGGGATATAGAGGATTTTAAGAGAGAGATTCAATCCCCTTCCTCCTCATTCTGTCCTCTTCCAACACAAACAACAATAATAATACTGTTAACAATGTCAATTTTAACTCAACTCAATGTTTAATATTTGTCTTCCCTACTAGACTACAAACTCCATGAGGGCAGGGACCACATCTGCAGGGCCACTGCACACAGCCAGCCACTCAGATTTTACACTAAACCACACCAGGCGCACCTTTCATATAAACTCCAGTGTGAACCGTACTGGAGCAGTGTAACCCAGCAGCCCTGCATACCTGGCTTTTCTACCGGTTCACCTCCAGCATCTAGCACAGAGCCCAGCACACAGTAAGTGTCCAATAATTCTTTGTTGAATTGCTTTCAACAACTCATATACCACTCACTTATGGTAGGAGTTTCAATCAGAGCAGTAAAGCATACGGTGCATGCATGGTCTTCTGAGTTTTTTGCACATATAGGTTGGTGATTTAGATTACATGACTGTCTACTTGCAACTTTAAAAAAAAATATTCAAAGAATGTTTGCAGGCACTTCCACTTAGTCCTCAGCACCCGGCCCCTGTTATTGCAGCAGTCTCCTGACTGCAATCACCATAGCTCTTCTCCTACCCAGCTGACAAAAAGAAGTCTCCCTCGAACCCAGTTTTCAATCTTGCATCCCTCAGTACAGAAGCCAAGATGGCTCCCAATAGTGCCAAATTCTTCTACTGAGCTGTTAAGGCCCTTGGAGAGTCTTGGTATTGAGGTAGAACAGAGACTTGGAATCAGGCAGATCTGAGTCCAGCTCCACTGCTTACTGGCTACACAAACCTGGGGCAAGTTACTTACTCTCCCTGAGCCTAAATTCTCCTTCCCACAATATGGGTACATAGCTCCTACTTCAGCTCCAAGATAATTAAATGAGAACCTCTGACTCACAGAGGTAAATGCCTGTAATCAGTGGTGAGTCCTCTCTCCTTCCTTCAAAGAGCAGTGTTTTCTGCCATTTTATGACTTGACCCTCTGCTGAGCAGGCTAATGCCCTCCATGTGACACACATACACACAACAGTATCTTTGAGGTTGTCAGGTACCCACACAAACCTCCAACCCAAGACATTAGGCAGCAGGGTGGTGAGGCCAACCTCAGGCATCAAGGAGAGCAGAGTAGGTGCTGCACGATGATCTCAGGAGTCTAAAGCCTGCCCCAGGTGCAGAAACCACATCTGGCTTGTTTGCTGCTCTATCCCCAAGCCCAGCAGAGCTTGCTGTGTTGGGTTGATGATGAAGGATTGAGTGAACGATGAATGAATAAATGAATCCTTATCTGACCTTCCTGTGTATATGAAGCAGACAGGCCTTCCCTGGACCCAAGCAAAATACTTTACTCAGAACCCCCCCACACACCCGAGTCTGGAATTCTTGCCTCCTGTCCTTGGCCTGGTTGATCTTACCCTGTTCAAAGGCTGGCTGAAGGCCCACCTCTTCCAGGAAGCTTCCCCAGTTATTCCTGCCAACGGTTCTTGCTCTCTGCCTCTCTGAGCTCCCTAATTGTCTCACTCATGTTTGGCCAGTCTCTACCACCCTCCTTCTCTCTCCCCACCCAACTAGATTATAAACATCTTGAAGACAGGGACTAAGAGTTATATACTTCTGTGCTACCCCACCAAGCACAGTGCTGAGAATGTAGAAGCATGTGATAAATACAGATTGCTTGTTTGAAATGTCACGCCATCCTTAGCAAACTCATGGAAGCTTCACAGTTGAGGGATGCTGAGGACCTTCTTTCTCCAGATGATAATGAGGTGAGCCTGAAGTTATGTGGCTTCTCCAGAGCACAGGACTAGGCATCTGAAAACAGATATCCTATAAGTTCAAATCCTACTGAATTCTCTTCATCATCTTAAAAAGGGTCACTTCAGCTCTTGAGATTGTATTTCTCCATCTACAGTACTCATGCCAAGACGCAGAACTAACATTCCTCTTCCGTGAGCTCTATAAGAAGCTCACTGAATATTGTGCTGTGCTGTCATCAGATCACCCCAGGAAGACTTGCTCCTCTTCTGCTGATGCAGGAAACACCCCTTCTGTGCTTATCAAGAATGCCGTCACCCCACCTTCCAGAAGAAGGATCTAGGGCAGAGGTTCTCAAACTTTGGTTTGTATCAGAATCAATGCGGGCAGGAGGGTGGGGTGGCATTGTGAAATTCTGATGCTGGAGGTGTGCCTGTAATCCAGACATCTGGATTTTTGTCAGATTCCCCCAGTGATTCTGAGAAATATGAGACTCACTAATTGAAGGACAGCTCCCCCAAACTGCAAAGCAAGGGCAAGAACAAGAGAGCCCTGTGATGCTCTTCAGCCATGTTGTAACAGCAGAGCAGGAAAGCCTGGTTAACCGACTTTGACTCAGCTTGTTTCGTTCCTGTGGGAAATTTTTTTCAGGCAGCAGACATGGATTAACCTGGCAGCACTCACCTGCAGCAGACGAGTCCCACAGAAGTCCGCATCTCTCACAAAACATCCACAAGGCCTGGTCAAGGCAACCGTACGGAGATCCTGACTTCCTTAGGGCGGTCACTCTGGAGGCGACTCTGACCTTCCTAACATCACAGGAAAGGCACCTGGGGAACGAGGGTATCGCCTTGCAAAAGCCAGGTCAAACGAAGAATTTGAACCCTAAAACTCCCATCATGACTTGAAATGCCGCTCAGTCTGACGTTCAGGCCCGCTAGACCCAATAAATCCCTTTTCCGGCATCTGCTCTGGTGAAGATTTTTCAGGGACTTATTATGCAAAGCTGCCTAAGCAAGACGGAATTTATATTGAACCTGGCCATGATTTCTGAGCTGCCACTGGGTGTTCTGATGACATACGCAACTTGGGGTTGAAGTCAAGGGGTAGCCAAGGACAGGAGACTAGAGGTAGGAGAAAAGCAGTGTGATTCCTTCCAATAAATAATGGGAGAATGGGGGAAGGGGAGTGAGAAAAGGGGGATGCTCTGTGGGGGGAGGAAGACTGTAGCTTTTCTTGTATCCAAGGTTTGCCTTTCAAATGGCATCCAGACTTGACAAAATAAATCTCTCCTCCAGAGGCTAAAGAATGTGTAGAATGCAACCAACTTTCAAAAGTGGGGGGAAAAAATTGCTTTATCTAGGGTGAAGCATACCTAGAAAGAAAACACACACCCATCACAGAAACTTCATTGATTAAGTATTTTTAGTTTCCCTGGTTCATAGACTAAGTCCTTTCTGAAATCCCAGCTATGTGCTGGACACCAGTATGCTGTCCCCCGAGTGTGACTGCCAGGAGAAGCAGACCATGGATTAGAGACAATTCTCGGACAAACACATCCTTAGACCGCATCTTTGCTGCTGGAAAATAAGAGCCTCAGTGCTGCCCTCCCCAGTAAAGGGAATATTGGTCTGGCATTTAAAACACAGCCACAAAGAACACATCCTCTGTAGTCAATTCTCGATGCAGCAGTCCAAGGGATCTTTTTAAAATGGAAATCAGATCATGACATTCTCCTCCTTAAATCCCTCCAATGGCTTTCACTGCACTTAGAATATAATTTGAACTCGTTCCCGTGGCTACAGGCCCCCAGACTATCTGGCTGTGCCCACTTTTCCTACTTCATCTTGTCTCCTCCCCCCCTTCCCTACTGGACTCCATCCTCACTGCACTTCTTTCTGTCCCTCTAATAAACTAAAATCATCTCATCTCAGGATTTTGCACATGCTATTCCCTGTTCTTGGTATACATTTCTCGCAGATCTTCTCATGGCTGGCTTCTCTTCAAAGAAGTCTCTTTTCACTCACCGAATCTAGGGTAGCCCAACCTACTCCACTCCTGCTCTAGCCCTTACTATCTCATATCCTATTTTATTTTTTCCATACTATTTACCACTCTAAAAAAGTCTCTGGGGCTTCCCTGGTGGCCCAGTGGTTGGGAATCCGCCTGCCGATGCGGGGGACACGGGTTCGAGCCCTGGTCCGGGAGGATCCCACATACCGCGGAGCAACGAAGCCCGTGCGCCACAACTGCTGAGCCTGCGCTCTGGAGCCCGGGAGCCACAACTACGGAAGCCCGCGTGCCTGGAGCCCGTGCTCCGCAACAAGAGAGGCCACCACGATGAGAGGCCCACGCGCCGCAGCGAGGGGTGGCCCCCGCTCGCCGCAACTAGAGAGGGCATGCACGCTGCAGGGAAGACCCAACACAGCCAAAATAAATAAAATAAATAAATAAATTTTTTAAAAAATTAAAATAAAAAAGTCTCTGCTTTCTCTTGGCCTGCTGATCATCTCTACATAACAAAATTGTGAACTCTGGGCGAGAAGGGCCTTTATCTCCCTGACAACTGTATCCCCTACACCTAACACAGGATTTGGCACATAGGAAATGCTCGTCAGATAACACTGAACAAATAAATGAAAGATCCAGGCCAACCTGCAGCAGAGAGTTTGGAGGGTATGGAAGCCCAGCCTTCCAGAGGGCAAGAAGGTCAGTGCTCAGGAGAGGACTGTGCCCCCAGCACAGGCAATGAGAATCACACCGCCACCTTCTCACTTCCGATCCTCTCACACACCCGTGACAGTGGGTGAGGGACCAAGTCTACTGTCCATACCCAAATCCTGCTCATGACCCCACAACGCCACCTATACAACCCAAAGCCTGGAGAGAAGTGGCACCAAGTGGATAAACGCTGGCATTCATGGTATCAGTCACTCCTTTCCATGCCCAAAAGGACTTTCCAGGACTGATACTGGCACCATAAACTAGTGGTGGCCAGAAGTGGTCCCCGGAGTAACTTACTCCAGTTCCCTGAAAGGGCCTCTCTCTGAATTAACCTCCTCTGCATGTATGTTCTCAGAGAGCTGATCCATGTCCTCTTCCAGAGCCCCAAGCCCACCGGTGGTGGCAGAGGCAGAAGCAGCATGCAGATGGGGAAGCACTGCTTGATGGGAAATCAATGGGAACTTGAAGGTCATCTGGAGGGCGCTGTCTCCCCATCATGCACCTGCTGGGATGGGATTTGTGGTCCTGACCTCGCTTGGAGACCTCTGCCCTCCTGTCAGAGTTGGTTAAAATCAGCCTGCAGAAGCAAACACCCTGCAGACCAAATGATCTCTGGGCCGTCCTTCTAAGGGACATCAAGCCAAACAAAGAAGCACTGAGTCTCATTTAACCTGCCACAAGGTTGAGAGTCACCCCAATTTCTCTTGGCAGCCCCCTGGGAAAACTGTCCCAGGCCTGCTGCTTTTGGAGGCACATACTTGTAAACCTTTTAATAAAGACAGAACAAAGCCAGGCTAACCAAGAGGCTGGTCATGTCTCCAAATTTAAATTCTCTGGTGGAAAAGGTAGAACTGTCTTGAAAACTCAAGACCAAAACTGAAAGGTGAGTGCACTCTAGAATTACCTAAATCTGCCCTCATAACCTCTACATCCCAGGATAATGACAAAGGATACCAATACCTCCACACTGCTTAAAGGAGGTCTATTTTTCTTCCCATCCCAACAACTATTAGGAAACATGACTGGATTTAGAACCTGATTCTCCTTTCCTCATGGACCTATTTTCCCAAGTCCCCTTCCTTCCTTCCATCTTTCCTTCCTACCTCCCTCCCTCCCTCCCTCCCTTCCTTCCTTCCATCTTTCCTTCCTCCTTCCCTCCCTCCCTCCCTCCCTTCCTTCCTTCCTTCCTCCCCTCCCATGCCTTTCCTCATCTTCTTCCCCCAGTCTTTCCACCTCATCAACAGTCACTTAACATACAGAACAGGAGAAAAGCATTCAGCCCACATCTCCAACCCAAAAGGTGAAGACGAGTCTGATATAAAAATGAGGACGAGACACCCTCAACATATTTATAGAAGGATGACAAGATGACAATGATCATAAAAATAATAGTGGCAAGGTTTCCATTTGTTGGGCACTTACTATGTGTGCCAGGCACTGTTCTCAGCACTTTATATGTATAATCTCATTTCATCCTCACAACAACCCCATCCTTCTATTTCCCCCTATTTCACAGATTAGGAAACTGAGGCTCAGAGTTTTAAGCGGTGTGCCTAGGGTTTTAAGTGGCACTGTGAAGACAGAAGCCCAGGCAATTTCAGTCTCGCTCTTGGCTGCTACACTATCAACCTCCCACAGGGACACCACCGCCCTTTCACGGTGAGTTGAGCCTCCAGAACTGGAATGACTTGAACAATACTTCTTTTTTTGGAGGCACCTGGTTTCTCTAAGAGCATCACCAATTTGCTGGGTAATCTTAGCTACTTCTCTTTTTTGGGCCTCAGTTTCCCAAACTGCCAAACAGTCCAGAGGTAAACTTTCCAGTCACAGAGTCATCCTCAGTAACTCAAGAAGTAGGTTGGTTATGGGGCTGCCTGAGAAGATACCATCAGAGAAATACAAAATGTCATGGTGTAGTTTAGAAACCACAGCCATCCCGAAGGTGGACAAGTGCTGATGGACTCTGAGAGGCCCTGTGGGTCTGAACATCTACTGAAGGGAGGAAAAGAAAGATGCCAGGCTATCATAAACTAGGGTCAGAGTTAAGAACCCCAGAGTGTTAGAGACCATCTGGTCTGATGCCTTTGTTGTACTGCAAGGAAAACCAACAACCAGAAAGGTGAGGTGACTTCCTCCAGTCACACAGGGGCAGGGCTGAGAGTCAGTCCTCAGCCTCCAGGCTCCCAGTTCAGGGACTTCTCCACTGTTTACAGTAGGGGTCCGCAAACTGCAGTCCCTGGGCCAAATCTAGCCCACCGTGAATTTCTATAAATAAAGTGTAATTGGAAGACAGCCACACCCATTCATTTATGTACTGACTGTGGCCACTCTCATGCTATTGTGGTAAAACTGAGTGGTTCCAATGGAGATCGCACGGCCTGCAAAGCCTGAAATATTTACCTTCTGGATCTTTACAGAAAAAGTTTGCCAACTCCTGGTTTACAGTATAAGCCTTGAATAATGTAAAGACTCCACCTTTGGAATGAAAGAAAATAGAATGGGAAGCCGAAGAGTCTTAAGCAGATAGTTTTACAATTATCCCAGCTGGGTACAACTTAATAAAAAACCATAAATACAGTTAGTAATAAGGAAAACAAGCACTAGCTCACCCTACCTATTTAATAATTATCATTAACCACGGCAAGTAAAACTCATCACTGAACATTCTTTTCTAGCCTCCCTTGAAAGCCCTTTTTCACTTAGGAAATACTCTCGGCCAATGGGCAAAATGATGCTTCATACGATTGCACAGACCTAATTTCCTCCTGATGAGTTAAAGACTATTGCTGAGGCAGTGGGGGAATTGAGAGCAGTGCCCCTCCCTGGGGTGCCCTCTGTCAAAGAGGAGGTGTTAAAACCCACTTGTCCCCCGCACTCTGAATAAAATCGTCAGAAACCACCAGGCACAGCAGAGACTCTCATTTATGCCTCTTCTGCGCCTGGTGTTTCCCTGCCTCTCTCACCCATCTCTCTCTTCTCCAGACAGTGATCAGGGTCAGCATACGGCTGACAGAAGCATCCCAGCCCTTGGCTGTCTTGATGAGGATGGTCCGCCCCATGGAACAGAGGGATGGTGCTTGGCCCCTGATAGGCTGAGGTGGGAATCAAGGCTGGACCTCCGTTCTAGGTCAGAGTTGGAACTTAATCACTGTGGGTAGGCAAGTCTCTCAACCTCTCTGGGCTCTGGGCTCCCATCTGTCAAATGCAGAGAATCATCGTCATATATTCCAAATTATGGAATATAGACAGGGCCAAATTAAGGGACAAGGCAGGTCAGCCAGGCAGCACCCTGGGTCCAATCTCTAAGTCATACTAGAACACCACCAGAAATGTGGAAAGTTGGAGAGGCTTATATTTACCAGCATTAACTCAGGCAGAGAACTTCAAGAAGTAGGACCCGGTCTGTGTGGAACAGTCCCGGTTCACACCGAGGTCCTGGCATAACTGCTAATAACTCCTGCTTTCCCTCTCAGAAGTGCCTCTGCTTGGCTGATAAATGATCAGGTCACCCTACTGATAAGCTGTTTAGAGTCAGAGAACAATGAGATCCCCCCACCCAGAACATGGTCAGTGATGGCAGTAAATGGGCTTCTAAGGAAGACATGTCCAGTTCGGTCAAGAATTGGGGTGCAGGTCAGGGGCCAGAACTGAATTGTTTGGGACAAGAAAGGAGAGGTTGCCTCCAGTGATCCGGCTTCTCTGGTGGCCCCTCAGCCAGCCCTTTGCCTCTTTGTATGTTTGTTAAATAAATATTTAGAGAATATCAGCCCTGGAGAGAAGAGGGGGCTTCAGAAAGTATTGTAAGAGCAGCGATGTACCAACAGGTACTTACCACCTGCCTGCACTGCTAAGTACCTGATCTACAATCCCCAGGACCAGGCCCTTCACTGAGCCCAACCCTGACTCGTTCTGGGGACCTGGACCCAAGTGAAGCTCAGAGCCTCCTTTTCTTCTCAGAAACTCTTTCCCACGGGGGCTGCACCTCGTCCACCAATCCTGCTCAACCACAGGGATGCACGTGGCCGTGCTGTGTTCTGGGAACTCCGTCATTAAGCGAGCTGAGAGGCAAGCGAAAAGAAAGAAAGGAACAGAAGAGCCAACTTGAGCCAGAGGCTGACGTCTGTGGGGGAAGAGGGACGGGCAGGGCAGCTGGTTAGAGAAAAGGCAACAGAGGAGGAAGAGGAGGGGGAGGAGGAGGCCAGGACAGGAGTCAATATAGAAGAGAGGGAGCAGCCTGGAGCACCTGCCTGCCCCACAGTCATCAATATCTCTTCTGAGGACAGGTTATCTGGGGAATTTATGCTCTCTAATAATTACCTTGCAGAGGGTTCCACTTATCTTACCAGAAGAATCTGCCAGTTTCCCGACAACACAGGGTTCTGGTTAATTCCACCCACCCTGCCCTCCACCTCTACCCAGCCCTCCCAGCTCCCCAGCTCCAGTCCTCTGACCTCTCACCTTTCCTCGCCTCTCTGGCCTGGGGGAAGTTGAGGGTAGAAGAGTCTCAATAACTTCCAGCAGATTTAAAGGCTCACTGGAGCTGACCGAGGAGGCTGGGGGGCAGTCCCGTGTTGATAGACATGAGAGATAAGTTGAGGCCGGGCCAGGGGATGCAGCAAAAGGCTACACAGGCAAAGCAGAAGCAATGTTTTGGGGCAGACTGATTTAACTATTTTTGTCTTCAGCTGACTGATGCCAGCAGATCTGGTTAGCATTAATTTTTTTTTTTTTTTTTTTTTTTTTTTTGTCTTCACATCCCTCCTCAAAGCCTTCTGTCCCCACCCCCAGCGCTCCGATGATGGCTCCCTCCAGTAATGGTCTGGCCATTTATGCAGTAACCATCATATGCTGCCTTGGGGGGCCAGGGTCTCCGTAAACACGTCCCAGGCCCAACTGTGAGCTCCTGAGAGCAGGCCTTGGTTCAAGTCCCCTTGTGCCAGCATCTGCTCCTGAGTCTGACCGGGCCAGGCACTGTTCTAAGCGTTTTAGAAATAGTGATATGGACTTCCCTCGTGGAGCAGTGGTTAAAAATCCACCTGCCAATGCAGGGAACACAGGTTTGAGCCCCGGTCCGGGAAGATCCCACATGCCGTGGAGCAACTAAGCCCGTACGCCACAACTACTGAGCCTGCGCTCTACAGCCCACGAGCCACAACTCCTGAAGCCTGCGCACCTAGAGCCCGTGCTCCGCAACAAGAGAAGCCACTGCAATGAGAAGCCCGCGCACCGCAACGAAGAGTAGCCCCTGCTCGCCACAACTAGAGAAAGCCCGCGTGCAGCAGCAACGAAGACCCAACGCAGCCAAAAATTAAAATTAAGTAATTAATTAATTTAAAAATAATAATAAGTGAAAAACACAGATGAAATCAAATTTAATAAAATTTTTTTTTTTTTTTTTT
>NC_041224.1:153256195-153272265 GCF_002837175.3 Physeter macrocephalus
GGCATGTGGGATCCTCCCGGACCGGGGCACGAACCCGTGTCCCCTGCATCGGCGGGCGGATTCTCAACCACTGCGCCACCAGGGAAGCCCAAAAATATTTTTTAAAAAAGAAATAGAGATGCATTTCATCTGCACAATGGCCCCATGAGAGAGATGCTCCTCCTATCCCCCATCATACAGGTGAGGACACTGGGGCTCAGACAGCTTAAGTCATGAGCCCAGGATAACCTAGGAAGTGGCCGAGTCAGGATACGAGCAGGCCATCTGTCTCAGAATCTCCGCTCTTCAGCATTCCACTCACGCTGCCTTGACAGTAAATGTTTGCCGATCCGTCGGAACATTTTATATTGTACCTACCCACTTATTTACGCTACTCTTTTCTAAAATAATAGTTTTTATTAAAGTGATAATGAGAACAGCCATCAGCTAACAGTCATTGCGCGTGTGCAGTCGCACATGTATAGGTGCCAGTCCTCCCGTCCACCCTGCAGGGAGACGCCATTATTCGCCCCATGCTCGGCTCCAGCCGCCTGTCTGCCCCAGAGACACCAGCCTCCTCCTCGCTCAGGGCCTTTGCACCTGCAGCTCCCTCTACAGGCACCCTCTCTCCATCGTCACAGGGCTGGCTGCTTCTGCCCCTCCTGCTCCGCTCAGCCCACCCCCTCAGAAAGGCCCTCCCCCAATTCCTGACCCACAGCACCCATTCTTAACCCATCTCTCTGGTTTATGGCCTTTTCAGCACCTTGCCAACTATCAAAACTTATTTCCTTTATATTTACTTACTACCTGTCTTCCCCCCACTAGATACGTCAGCTCCCTGGGAGAAAGACTGGTCTGGTTTGCTCACCCCAGTATTCCCAGTGCCTAAGACTGGGTACCTGACATAGAGGAGGCACTCAATAAATATCCCGTAGGCACTGTATAAATGATATACCACTGGGCCTAACAGAACACACGGCGGCTGCTCAGTTGGACACTTTCATGTAAACCCTCTGATCTGTTCGATTTTCATTTATTGAGCCTTTACAGTATTCCAGGAATCTTGCTGAGCACTTAGTATTTCATTGTACCCCACTATGAGACAGAGAATGTCTTTACCATTCCCATTTTACAGATGAGGAAAATGAGGCTTAGCAAGGTCACACATTCACCCAAGACCACACAGAAGCAGGGTGAGTTCAGTCCCCATCATGTCTGCCTCCTGAGTGTCTTGCATTGGCCCTTCTAGGTTCTCTCTGCCATACTTCTTCGGGCTGAGTCCCCCCAGGAGTCCTGTATGGTCAGCCACTTGCTCCCTCCCCTCTGCTTCTGGCGGCCTGGGCCAGAGGCAGATCAGAGAGAAGAAAAAGAGTGAGATGGGGTACTTAATTCCCCCAGTCGCCTCCTCACTGGGTCTCTGTGGGGTGGCGGCAACGTCTCCTGAAGGTCCCAGCTCCTGTCGGGCAACCCTCTCCACACAGCTACCCCTTGCCAGCCCAGTGACCTTCCCCTCTCCCCCTGACCTCATCCTGGGGTGCTGCCATCCCCTTGTATGTTTCCCTGTCCGCGTTTGCATAAATAGCCATCTTATTAAACACTCCTCATTTCCTCCGGGGCAGTCTGCGGCTTTCAGCTGGAACCCTGAAACACAGAAATGCCTCCTCCTCCAGTCCGCCCACCACGGTCACTGTCCCCTCTGCTGCCTCAGCTCACTGCGGCTGCCTCCGCCAGGCCCTTCCTCACGGCCTGGGGGCTGTCTCCCTCCAAGACCTATAAATACACGTTGACTTGCTAGCTGGAAGGTTTTCCTGGCAGCCTCTGCTCTTTGCCAACCACTGAGGCAATACGGCGGGGAAAGGGGTGCTCCAGGGCAGCCCTGCAAGGACCACAACAAGCTGTTGCCTGGGACAAGAACGAAAGCAGAGGTTATCGGGTCCAGGGTAGGGGTCTCCTTTGCTGGGCTCAGGCTTCTCCTGGGCAGGCTGTTGGGGACCCTGCAGATGATGCACCAGTAACTCAAACAAAGCCAACCTTCCAACTTCAGTGATCACACTACCACTTGTCGGGCCACCACAGTGCGGCAGGTACAGAACTCAGCTGCCATGTGCAGACGTTCGCCCTAAAATCAACAGATGAGGAAACTGCAGCTCAGAGAGGACAGAGCATTTAACCAAAGCTACTAAGTGGTAGAGCTGGGATTAGAATACAGGTCAGTCCGAGGCCACAGACTTTAACTTCCCACCAGTCCACGCATTCTCACAGCCCAGCGCTTCACTCTGCAGGAGCGCCACAGACTCGAACCCAGTCCAGGCAGGCAGCTCAGAGTCACTGGCCGCCCATGGCCAGATGGGAGTCAGGTGGAGTGGGGTATGGGCTAGGGAAGGGTGTGGAGGGCCCCGTGCTGCCTGGAATCACTTTGTCCAACGGGCATGGCATCGCTCGGCCACAGCGAGCACTGACCAGCCGGGGGTCGGGAACCTGCAGAGCCAGCAGGAAGCTGTGTGCTCGTCCTGGGGCACACACCAGCATTCCAACAAAACCCGCCTCAGGCTCGGACCTTCCGCGCCCATGCCCTGGACAGTCATGAGGCAACTGTGAAGGGGAAGGTGGAGGGACCAGGTGGAAACAAAAAGGGAGGAAGTCTCCCTGCTGTGGGACCTAACATTCCCCATTCCCCCAATTCAGGGACTAAAGACTTTGTTTCTTTTTTGGAAGGCAATGGCAAAAAAACACATTTTGGGTCTTGGGAGTGATTTTTTGGAGGACATGCACTCATGAGGATGCACACACACACACACACACACACACACACACACACACACACACACAAACAAACAAACACACACCAGCTCTGTCACCACACAGCCCAAAATAGTCCACGCTTTGGTCCTGGCTCCTGGGCTCCTGGAGAACCCAGCTCGGCACAGCCTCCTGACCTCGGTCCACATGACTGCTGGCCTGCTCATTCCCCAGAGTAACAAAGCACTCCCAGGGCCCGGCAGCAGTGACACCTGCTCCTCCAGACCATTCCACCCCCACAAGCTCGGGTGTCGCCGTGGCCCTGTCTGATGTGTCCTGACAGGACAAGGTCCAATTAGCAGAAGCCATTTCCAGCGACCCAGCATGAGATGGGGCCCAAATCTCCAGAGCTGTCCTGAATCTCCTCTCCCCCAGTCCCTCCAAATCTGAAATCATTGACGTGACATCTCTAGGTGAATGGCTCCCACAGCATTTTATAGACTGTTTGGAAAAACATTCAGAACAGAAAATGTCCTTTAAAAAAAAAATATTGAAACACACAAAACTTGTTCTAAATCTGTGTACTACTGTAATTTGAATACTCTCACTCTAATCAAAAACATTCCTTGCCCTTCCCTTTAAACACCAACAATTTAATCTCCCCTAAAGATAGGAGAATGGCAAACATGATTAGACCCAATTAATATACAGAGAAACTGAGAACAAAAGAAGGAAAATCAATAGAATTGCCTTGCTCTGACCAGTGCTGCAAATGAAGTAATAAGTTGAGCGAGATTTGGAGAGGAAGGAAACCAAAACTGTCAGACAGCAGTCATGAGGCAATTTAATGAAGCAGCGTCGTCCCATACGAACTGGCTGGGCAAAGACCACTATGGCTGACAAGGCATTCCTGGGGATGGTAGGAGGGGCAGAGGCAGCTGGGGTCACTTGCCTTCTATTCATTATCTGCCATGAGGTTCATCAGTGGTAAACCCTCTCTCACAAAAGTAAGACATAAAAGAAAGCAAAAGGGAGGAAGCATCCACACAAGTTGGCAATCTATTAGGGACATGGTAATTTCTAAGCAGGCAAAGGCCATGTGGGCTCCCCCGACAGCTTCACACTAAGTTTAAATCCATCAACACTCTCCTCCCATCTCTCTTCCATATTCAGGGAGGAAGAAAGGAAATTAATAAGCCCACACCCAATTCCCACCCTAGTTGGGCCCTTTGGAGCATCCAAAGATGGGGTGAGAGAAGCCCCAGGAAAAGGGAGACCTTGAGAGATCACCATCCCCACCTCCTGCTTGGTGCCTGGAGCTCTGTTGGAGAGAAGACACCAGCAAACTCAACAAGAATTTAGTTGGGCCCGCCCACAAGTCCAGGCACAAGATGCTAAGTGAGATAGCCAGCTCCATGTTATCTTTGCACCAGCAGGAGTAAATTCCTCTCTGTCCAGCTGGGTTTCCTGGCAGCCCCTCGGTCTACCCTGCCACTCCTGGATGGGGGTTCACAAAGCTGCTCCTGGCCTATCTGAGTGACAGCCATTCATTCATTGAGCCAGTAAGTGTGTCAGGAGTGCCTACTCCATGCATGCCACACCACTGAGAGGCAGCAAAGCATTTCAGTGAAGGGCTGGGCGCTGGCATTAGGAGGCCAGGTTTGAGTCCTGGATCCTCATGTATTCGTTGTCTGACTTGTCGACCTGAGCTTCGCTTTCGTCATCTGTAAAATGGGGATAATAGGACCGTCTTCGTAGATCACTGAGAACAGATGACATAACCTTACTGAGAGCAATGAGTAAATATTAGCTGTTGTTACTTTGAGTTGGGGGTCTCACCTCCACTCGCTGCTACCACCAGTGGCAGAAAAGACAGCTGGTGTCACTCTCAGACAGGACTGTCTGTTCCACTAGGCTCTCTGTCCACAAGGATGAAGAGCAGCTGAATGTATTAAAAAATAAAATAGCTCAGTGCCACTGGCTCAGATAGCACCTCCACCACCAGTCAGCTGTCTAGCCAATAGGATCAGTGCTCAGAAGCTCAACCGTGAGTGTGTGGTTGATTTCAGTACAAACCATCCGCACCAGCAGGAACCTAACTCATAGCACAGATCTTCCCAGTGGTGGGTCAAGGGCTTCTATCCCCTTTGCTTAAAGGGCACTTGGTCACAAAAGAGGAAAAGGCCTTAGCAGGTTGGAACTTTGGAACATTCAACAGGACATGTGGAAAGGTGGTACAGTGGTTTCCGATTGCTGCTGGATGTAACAAATGATGACAACTTAGTGCCATAAGAAAACACAAATTTATAGCTGACAGTTCTGGAGGTCAGAACAAACGATGACAACTTAGTGCCATAAGAAAACACAAATTTGTATCTGACGGTTCTGGAGGTCAGAAGTCTGAAATGAGTCCTAGAGGGTTAAAATCGAGGTGTAGTCAGGGCTGTGCTCCCTCTGGAGGCTCTAGGGGAGAATCTGTTTCCTTGCCCTTCCCACCTTCTAGAGGCCGCCCGCATTCCTTGGTCTGTGGCTCCTCCCTCCACTGCACCACTTCGATTTCTGCTTCCCCTGTCACATCACCATCTCTGACTCTGATCCTCCTGCTTCCCTCTACAAGGACCCCTGTGACTGTGTCGGGACCACCCACATAATCCAGGATAACCTCCCCATCTCAAAGTCCTTAATTTAATCACATCCGCAAAGTCCCTTTCCCCATATTCACAGGTCCCAGGGGTTAGGGTGTGGACATCTCTGAGGGGCCCCTAGTCTGTCTGCCAAAGGTGGGTTCTGCTGCAAAGGGCACTGGAGAACTGTTACAGCAACAGTGAGACTGTGAAGAGTAAGGTTCCTCCCTAAACTCAAGAATATTGAAGGTGTACATCTGAAACTTATACACTATTGTACATCAACTATAGTTCAATTTTAAAATAAATTAATAAATAATAAAAATAAAAAGAATATTGAAGATGTCCTACTTTGAGGAAAAAAATCTAATTAAAGTGGAAGGCATATGGTGCCTAAGGGCACGGGCTTTGGACACCCAGCCCTAGCTCCATTACTTAGTGTCTGTGTCAGCTTCTATTTCCCCAACTAGAAGTATGTACTAACTTACCACTTATATCATAAGGAATAAAGAATGAAACACACCCTTCTCTCTAAGCTGGGTTCACAATAAATGCTTAGTGAATGGCAATCAATGAGCTACCCACTAGTCCCATTGGTCAGTTACTCTGCTCTTATCAGCCCAGTCACTAAATAAACCAGTTTGACATAAACTACTTGACTGTCAGCAAATACCAGCAGGCCCTGTCAGGCCCTAGAAGCAGAAGGGCCACTCAGCCCAATGCAGACTGACACTATGAGGCCAGAGGGGCCCCAGCAGAGACTCCCAAAGACCTAAATTCATGGTCAGAATTTCCTAGTCGGGACATAGTCCAGAAACAGGGATCTCAGTTTACTTTCTGCAGAAAGAAGACAAGTGTGAGGCCCAAGTACTCTTCTCTTCCACAGATTCATACTCCATTCCCCTATGTGTCTTTTTCTCTTACAGATAATTGCGTATTATTTTAGTTTGTATTGTGATCAATTTGGGCTGCAGGTTACAGTCAACAGTTCGCATTATGAATCTTTCTACCTTCCCATTTTGTAGATGGGCAAACTGAGGCCGGGACCCAAGGAAAAAGGACTTTATCTTACAACATCATCGTGAGTCACTTGATTCCTTCACTGAAGTATCTCAAGTGAGGTTAAAAAGAGTTTTAGAATTTGAATCTCAGATCTCCTGCTAAATTAGCTGCGTGACTTCAGGGAAACTGTATAACTTATCTGAGCATCCCTTTCTTCATCTGTAAAGGAGATAGGAAAATTTGCCTTTTACATGGTTGAATGGTTAAATATCACATAAAACCCTCAGCATGTTGGATTTACGGAGCCCTTACCATGTTTTAGACACCTTGAGAGGCATTGTGCATATTAATTCATTTAATCCTTACAACAACTCTATGAGGTAGGTTTTGCTTATTATTATTATTATTTCTGTTTTCCTAGAAAGTAGACCTCTTTGGGGGCAGGGATATTCTTTACACCTTCAGCCCCTAATTCAAATACCCTGTGAGTGCTAAATGTAATCTATAAATACTGTTGCTGATAAAAAGAACTGAGAGGGCAGTTGAGTCTAGAATCATCCCCAGAAGGTTTTATGAAGGTAGAATCTGAAAGATAGGTAGAATTAAAGAAAAGGAAAAAGGAGAGAGGGTAGGTCTTCCCAACAGGGTAAGGTGAGAAGCAAGGCATGTAGGGGATAGGACTAAGCACAGCACCTGGATCGGACACTAAGTAAAACTGCCTTCCTGCAGCTGCAGAGTCTGCTAGGATACACTCATTGACTTGCCTTGGCCAGTAGAATACAATGGAAGCTAGGCTGTGCCAGTTCCAAGCCCAGGCCCAAGCTTCCACCCTGCTCTCCTGGAAGCCTGCCTAGTTGCTTGGCATGTGAGCAAGAGTGGGCTAGCCTGAAGGAGGGTGAATATAGATGTGGAGCAGAGGGAAGGCATCCTGGCTGAGGCTCTTCTAGTCCAGCCAGCCCATAATGTACTCAGCAGCTGACCAGAAACACACACATAAGTGAGCCCAGCCAAGATCAGAAGAACCACCCAGCTGAGCACAGATCAAGCTGTTGACTCAGAGAATAGTAAGCAAAATAAATGGTTGCTCTTTGAAGACACTAACCCTTGGGGCGTTTTGGTAAGATGCAAAACTAATAGGAACCAGTGTCTCTTTCATCTTTATGTCCTCAATAGCCAACACAAGGCCTGGCATATAACAGTTACATAGTAACTGCTTCATGAATAAAGTATTGAATCAATAAATCAATAAAACTGTGAATTAATGAATGACATGCTGGAAAGTTGAAACTATGTCAGATCGCATAATTCTATTGAGATACCTTGGTTTAAGGAATATTCTCAAATTGGGTTATGAGATACCTAATAAAAAGACCCACTTCCTTTCTTCTCAGTCAACATTCTTTTTCACCAAGTTTAGTCAAGTGAAAAAGAAAGTTTCACCTGAAGTTATAATGTAGGGTACAGTGATTAAAAAACTAGACTAGTTGTTTAGAGATTTGAGTTCTAGACTCAACTTTTCCAATAACTGCAAGACTTTACTAATTCTCTTAATTACCATTTCTACCTCTGTAAAATAGATATTAAAAAGAAAATGACCTCCCCCCGTCATCCCCTCACTGAGTTGTTGTAGCAAATGCGATAGAGTGTGAAGGCTCTTGGGTGCTTTTCGCCATCAATAATTCTACTTCTTAACAAGCAGAGTTTTACTTATTGACAGTTTCAAGTGCTTTTATAAATATATCCTTCTATAAGCTCCATTTACCCTTTCTCTATCTTTCTTCCCACATTTTGCTCTCTGGTAGCCATCTTTTCAACAACAAAAACAAGGTAAGAAACAGTTAAAATTATCCTTGATGGTGAGGGGAAAACTGTTGCTCAATCCGAGAGGTGATATTTCTGGCACTGAGAATTCCACGTGACTAAGGTCAAACCTGACACCTGCCTGATTTACTCTCCGGGACCAAAGTCCCAACAGAGAACTCTGGGTCCCCACTAGGCCACACCAGGGGCCGCCAGTTGTTGAGGATACAGCCTGGTCCCACTCCTCTTCCAGCAGCTTCTGCCCAGGGTGGAAAGTCAAAGTCTCCAAATTCCAAGTACGGCTCTTCCAACAGCCTCAGTTCCTGCCTTGGGCCCAGTCATGGGATCAGTGTAGCTGAGTTCCGAGCCCAAGTCAGGCACTGTTGAAACGAGTCTTGGCGACCCCTCCTACAATGGCAGGACCAGGTTGGAAGTTCACAGAGTTCTCTGAGCACTTTGTGACCCTCTTGGTTTACTGCCCTCTCCCAAACTGCAAAACCTTTGAACGTCATAGTTCTGGGTGAGCATCAGGTTTCCTTAGACCCAAGCGTCTCGGAGCATAGAGGATAGATAGTCTGTGCCCACGAAGCCCTGTGCTACACTCATCCTGTGCCTGATGAGGGCTAGACAGAGGTCAGGGGTGGTCGCTCCTCAAACCAGGCGGGTAGGGCTGAAAGAGTGGGCAGCTCTAGCCCTGCTCAGTGTTCTGGGTCTCGCTCACAGAGACCGTGCATCAACCCGTCCTCTCTGTGCTGGGTATGGGTTATCTGTCTGCCAAGCTGCCATTCCACCTCCTTCCAGTAACAACACTTCTGATTTCCTCCAGGGAACCAGCTTTCCCCACCATCAGTTGAGTAAAATCAACCCCACTTCATCCCTCAACTTTAAAGAAAGGCTTGTGACCCAGCCCTGGCCAGTGAGAAAACCACCTCCCCAGGCCTTAGTGACTGCTTCAAAGATGAATGAACATGTGGTCCAGGCTAGGCAAATTTGGGCCAGACTTGGAATTGCTGTGAGAAAGAGGTACTTACTTTCTCTTGGTATGCAAAAGCTAACACACTGTATATCCGAAGCTGCTGGGAGACCGCCATGAAGCAGACCTCTCTACAGAGGAGATGTAGAGGAAAGAAGAACTGAGAGAGAGGGGTGGTGGAGGGAATCCAGATGACCTAGGTGAACCCCTAGATCCAGGCCCAAATGAAGCAGATGTACTACCGAACTTTTAGTTTCATGAGCCCCTACATTTCTCTTTGTGCTTAAGCAGTTCAAGTTGAGTTTCTTGCCATTTGAAACCTTTAAAAGCCCTGACTGATGCACATTCCAGAGTCTGGTTTTACCAAGACACTCTAGACAAGGCTGAAGAAGAGGCCAGGGGCCCCATCCAAACAGCTCTAGGCCACTCCAACCCAAATGCTTTTGAGATAAAGATGGTTCACTATGGCCATCAGGTGCCACACATCAAACCTGAGAGGTCAGAGCCAGAGAATGTTATATACGGCAGCTCAGTAAACTGCACTCTCCAGCTCACCACCGTCCCCACCACTCCCTACTGTATTTAACAAGCCCATTTTCCTCATTTACTTTACCTGGCTTGTCTCCTTAAATGGATGGATGGATGGATGGATGGATGGATGGATGGATGGATGGATGGATAGATCAGTTAATCAATCAATAGATGAATTGATGGATGGATGGTAGATGGGCAGACAAGCAAGTGGTTATGTATTTGCAAACTGAGCCTACCTACAAATAGACATGAGACAAAGAATAATACCCTCAGGCCACTGCATTCAGGGATCACTTGATAATACGGGAAAGGAAATAACCACATGCTTAATTCCATGTGGCTTTCATCTTTGGAACACTAGGGGACAAGACTCTCTGGGTAGCGTTAACCCCGCAGTTATTCTCCTCCCTCCCAAGCCAGGGGGGTTAACATAATCCCACCAATACTGCGGCACAAGAAGGAACCATTCCTGGCATTCACAGGCAGCTACATCACATGAAAAACTGGCCCAAGGCAGTGGCCTCTCCTCAATCCTCAGCATCTACTCAGATCTGGGCAGCAGCCACACAAACAGAAAGAGCTACTGAGGACGCGGGCCCTGTGCTTTGGTGTCTGGACTTGGAGTCATTGCAGGCAGACGTCCACAAATGTATCTGTGAGGCTCGGGCCTTGAAGCAAAGATATGAGGAATCCAGGGTGGCTATGGAGGGACACTAAGTGGCTCAAAGAACTGAGAAAAAAAAAACAAACAGAGAGATAGCAGCTAGAGAGATAAGGCTCAGAGCAAGGACAAGGCCTGTTCCTCTGCCCCCTGGCTGAAGGCATCACCATGACCTCAGGGAGGTAACTGGTGATTCACACAGAACCACGCTGTGAACCATTCATTGTGGTTGTGTATGCTCACAGGCAATCACTTAGGAAACCATATACCATTCACTCCACTATGAACCATAGACCCCCCTTCATTGCCTCTGTGAAGTCATCACAAAGTTCTGAGCCAAAGAATCTTACCAGAGATTACTAAGGGCTGATCCCATAACCAGGTAGGTTCAGCTGTCTCTTTGCTTGGGATGTGGATACCCAGCGGGGACAGACCAGGAAAGCAGCACCCATACTCAGCGCACCTGGACAAGGCATAGTTGTGCTGGGTAAGCCACCACAAGGGTGAGTCACAAACACAAAATGTGAGGCTCTGCATTTCCTCTCTCCTTACAGCCAGGAAATGACTGCTTACAAGCGTGGGAGAAAATAGAGCTACACACATAACTAGTCCAAGGACATAAAAGAAGGGTAGCTGCTGGGGGATAAGAAGTACTAGTTTCCTTGGGAATAACCCTTGATGGTGTATACCATCCCTGCCAGGCACCCACCTTCAGGATGACTCAGTCCCAGAGCCCAGGAATCACAAGCATCGAATGAGCCATGTAAAATAAATTGCCACAGAGGAGCAAAGGGAATGGCACCAACAAATGGCAGCATGCGGGTACCAGTCAGCAAATGTGCCATGGCCTGTGGCTAACAGGAACAGCTGGTGTGCAGGACTGTCATTGGCCCCCTGGGACACTATGAAACAGACGAGGCACATGGTCTCTGCCCTCAATATGCTTGTAGTTGAGAGAGGCTACAAGACCAGTGAGTATACAGTCACAGTAAAACACATACAACCTGGGAGTCAGGAGACCTGGATCTCATCCCGCTCTGTTGCTTTGGGTGTGAAGTTCATCACTAAGTTTTCTGGGCTTCAGTTTCCTCATCTGTAAAGTGAGACCCCTCACAGGTGGTCAGTTCTGAGTGTTCCTGGTTCTCAGATGGGCTGATCTCCAAGGACTTGCCCAGTGTTCATACATTATGCTTTTGAGAGTCATGTAGAAATCAAAGTTCAGAGTTAACTTCCGGGATTGGGCGCAAAGGTGCTGAGCCCCCAACCCTTCGCATCAGCACACACCTCAAGGCACAGGCCCCCAAGCAGCCCCAGGCCTGAGACACACTTCTGACTGCCCCTGAACACATGGACTTTCAGCCCTGGGTGTTTGTTTTAATTCATGAGGAGGAAAGAATTCGGATTCTTTTTAAAATATACACAAAGGGAATACATTTGTTTATTTTACAGAATGTATTTTCAGATACAACTGGGTGAGAAGCAAGGCTAAAGACCACTCTTTTCTCTTGGCTCATGAGAGTACAATTCCTCCATGGCGATTTCTCTAAATGGCAGAGATTTTCAGTCTCCTGTCTTCTGATCTGTCTCGTTTGCTACGCTGCTCATGGGGAACTGTCACATGATCCTTAGGGACCTCAGCACTCCAATAACTACATCCTGCCACCATCAGCCCTGTGGGGATGCAGGGTACCTGCCCACTACCCACTTTTCTACCTACCCTGCCCTGTAAGGTCACCAGATAAAATAAGGATTCCCAATTAAATTTGAGTGTTAGATAAAGAACATAAATTTTTAGTATAACATTTGCCTTTCCAGGTGGCAAAACTGAGGCAGGTTCCATCCAAGGATAGAAAAGATCTTCTCTCTTTCTAAGCTTGTTTACAGAATCTCAGCCCAGTGGCCCTCATGTCGCCTGGCTTCAGTGAAGCCTGCCTTTGCTTCTTTAAGGGTGAACTGTGAAGGCCATGGCCTCTGAGTTTCATGGTAACATAGGTAGTTATCCCATTCAGATGCCAATGGTGCTTGGTCATAAAAACTGCTTATGGCTAGAATCCAAAACATTTCTACACATAACTACCAGCCCCAGTGCAGAAGAGTCTGGTGAGAGGGGGAGGTGGGAGAGAAGGAGAAATGTGAGACAGGTATTACCCTAAAAATCTCCAGTGCAGAAGAGTCTGGTGAGACGGGGAGGTGGGAGAGAAGGAGAAATGTGAGACAGGTATTACCCTAAAAATCTCCAGTGCAGAAGAGTCTGGTGAGACGGGGAGGTGGGAGAGAAGGAGAAATGTGAGACAGGTATTACCCTAAAAATCTCCAAGGGAGATCTCAGTCTAAGAGATCTCACTACCCTTAATAAAAAAGAAAGAAAGAAAGGTGTTGCCTGGTAATGGCTGACACATGGGCCATGAAGATCTGGTCCTAATTTCTAGCTTCAAGAGACAAGGCCAGCATGTCCCCCAACCCTGGATTCCATAAGGGTTGAGTGGGCCTAACAACACCTGCAAATCTTTCACCTGCCTACATGGGCACCTGGAGTGGAAGCTCCACGAGGGCAGGATTGGTGCCCTTTTCTTCTCACCACTATAAACCCACCGTCTAGCCCAGGACCTAGCCTCATGGCAAACACTCGGTAAGCTTATGCTGAATGAGAGGACGAATGCCCAGTTATCCAATATGTCCCAGAAAGTAACATGAGCTCTGTAGCACAAGGGCTCTGAACAACTCAGATATCCAGTGAAAGGGCTTGGCCTGGATGACGTCTGAGGTCATCTGCAATACCACGAGCCCTTGAGCCATCAGACTCAGGCAAATAACTTCACTGAAACAATTTTTTTCATTTTAAAAATCATTTTATTTCTTTTCTTAAAAATTAAATATGTAAGAGGAAGGTAAAATAACCATTTCACTCTCACTAAAATATGATTAATTACAAATATTTTAAGTAAAAGCAATGTGATTAAACATGATGTTTTTTCCTTGAAACAACAATTCAAAGATCTAGTTCTAAATTCAGTTTATTTCAATACTTGATTCTAAGGGTGCTATGAGCTGAATTAGGTCCAAATTCATATGCTGACGTCCTAACCCCTAGTGCCTCAGAATACAACTGTATTTGGAGATGGCACTGAAACAATTTTAAACACTTCCTTCAACACCCCAGCTCAGCATCTCTAGCTGAAGTCCTCAAACTAGGCCCAGTGATAACCCCAGGAGGGAAGAGTATAGAGAAGCCAAAAATGGGAACTTGGTGAAGAAAATAAGGGATGAACAACTGGGGGAATAGGGCACAGGTGGCTAGGGATCCAAAGAATGGCATAAGAAAAATAATTCAAGATGCAGCACGGCTGTCCAGGACATACACACTCACACAAGCACAAAGATCCTCCTTCTAGATCCACACTGCACGCCCCCCCAGCCCCATCCCATCACTCTATGACAGTGCTTCTTTGTGGAACAGAACAATAGCTACATTATGCCAACCTATAATTATCCTAGGAGAAGCGATAGTAAAGTCAAGACATTGCTTGAACACTGGGATACTGGAGACCATCCCACAAGAACAACAACAAAACAACAACAATCCACAAAATCCCTAATTTAAATAAAGACTGAAAACTGCCCACGCCAGTACCCTTTCACATTTATCTGAGGGCAGGATTTCTTTTTCCACGTAATTATCTAAGTACAAGGACTTCTTTCATTGGAATTGATAAAGAGTATTGGGGGAAGGAGTGGGGAGGTTGGTTTTTTGGTTTTTTTTTTCAATAAGGAGGCAGAATGTAGAGGAAGCAGTCGGGGGGTGGGGCATGAGAAAACACCAAGGATAGGGGATGATACACAGGAATGTGGGGCAGGGGATGACACAAAGGTAGTTGAACCTGCCTCTACTCAGTGAATCCATTCCATTAATAAAGAGATGCCATTTCACTACTCCAGTGAAACTAGTTTCCAGGGACTTACTTTGGTATAAATACACAGAACCCTGGATGGTGTCATGCAAAAGACGGCGACCTAAAAAAAAAAAATCAGAATACTGAATTCTCATCTCTCTGCAATAACTAGTCCTTTCCTTGGCTTATTCAAGAAACAGGTGTTCCATTTCTGCCCCATGCAAGGCATCGAGCTAGCAACTGAGGGAAACAACAAAGAAGTAATCACTCTCCTCTCTGAGCCTTAGTTTCCTACTATTGCCAAATGAGAGTCCCTACCAGCCCTGGCCACACACACACACACACACACACACACACACGCACACACGCGCACACACACACGCACGCACACACACGCACGCACGCACGCTTCTAAGTTCCTGGTGCAGCCCCAGCCCCGCATGGGACCTGCCTCCATAGGCCATCACGGAGGAAGGAGAAAGTCTGCTGCTTCTAAAGCTGGGATGAAGCCTGAACTCTGAGCAAAGGAGCAGGAACAGCGTGCCGTGGACACGCAGGGTCATCTCGGTGTGTCCTGGTAACAGCAAGCGTGTGGGAAAGAGGGCTGTCTCTAGTTTCTAAGGAAAAGGTGTCTCTTCTCTCCAATGGGGCCCATCCTCCTGAAGGGTGGCCTCTGGGTTCTGCCTCTCCTGGATTCCGGGCCGGGCGCCCTCCCACTCAGGCCTCCACACTTCTCAGCCTCCTTTCCTCTCACCTGCGCCACACACTAACACAGGGGCTGCACGATCATTCTTTTAAATCGTCAAAGGCCCTTCTAGCAATGATTCAATCTCGTTGCTACATTTACTGAGAAGCTCCTCAAATATACAATATTCTCATCTGTCCATTCGGCTGAGCTCTTCACCATCCTTCCTCAGAACTACTTTTTCATAGTCATTAATTTCCTCCTTTTTTTTTTAACCACTTCCTAGTCATAATGCTGCTTTACCAACATTTGACAGTATTAGCCATGTATTCCTTGAAACCTACAGAACCTTGATTCTCATCTTTCATTTAGTTCCCTCAATGAAAGTTCCCTGCATCCGGAGCCAGGTGGTGGGGCTAGGGCAATCTTAGGACCCAGTCCTCACCCCTCTACCCATCTCTCTGTATCTACTACCTTGGCTCCAACTCTCACCTCACATCAGCCAAGAGCTGTAAAGGACTCAAAGCACCTCCATACTCATCACCTCTTTTTTTTTTTTTTTTTTTAAGTCTTTATTGAATTTGTTACAATATTTCTTCTGTTTTTATGTTTTGGTTTTTTGGCCGCCAGGCATATGGGATCTTAGCTCCCCCACCAGGGATCGAATCTGCACCCCTCACGTTGGGAGGCAAAGTCTTAACCACTGGACCACCAGGGAAGTCCCAGAAATCTGTAACTGGCTATGATCAATTAAGTGTAAACACCACTGCACTCTGACCAGCCCCTACTCATCGCCTCTTACAATAACAAAGTTCAGTCCTGCAAACTCTGGGAAATCATTTTACATTTGCAATAATCTCTTTCACTTAGAGAGCGGCTACTCTTGCAAGGAACACTGGTTTGGAATCGCGGAAAACCTGTCGTGGAAGTGCAACCAAATGACTCCTGAAATGTGACATGCTCTCCCCAAATCCTCCGCTCACTGAGCCGCTCTCCCTTAGCACGGTGCCGTGTGCCTTACCACAGATTAACTGTGTCAGTCTCCCCTGCACCGTGAGCTTCTGGAGGGCAGGCTGGTCTCTTTTTAGTCCCCATACTGCCCAGTGCTTAAATATTAGTTGAGGGCTTCCCTGGTGGCGCAGTGGTTGAGAGTCCGCCTGCCGATGCAGGGGACACGGGTTCG
>NC_041224.1:153272315-153290207 GCF_002837175.3 Physeter macrocephalus
TGCCGCGGAGCGGCTGGGCCCGTGAGCCATGGCCGCTGAGCCTGCGCGTTCGGAGCCTGTGCTCCGCAACGGGAGAGGCCACAAGAGCGAGAGGCCCGCATACCGCAAAAAAAAAAAAAAAAAAAAATTAAAATGCAGCAAGATCAGGGAGAAGTTCAATACCAAATCTCATCTCTATACGATTCGTCCCTTTGGAAAACTATTCCCAGGTTTATTTCTAGCATGGCCCAAGGGAGTGCTTGCCTCCCTACCTACAGGGTTTAAGAAGGAGAGCTTTCTCTGATCTTAGGCATTTCAGAAGCCACCATCACACTGCACCAAGATATCCAAGCAGGCCCACCAGTTGGACATCCACAAGGAGGACCTTGAAAGAAACACCTCACATGGTGTTTCCGTAATTCTGTAATTGCCTTTCAGGACACAAGGCTCCATAATTCTGTAATTGCCTTTCTTATTTACTGTATGCCTTTGACCAAACTCCTTAAGATGTTTGTTCCTGTTTTCCCATCAATAAAATAAGGATTAACATACCTGACTCCTAGGGTTTGCTGTGAGGATTTGACAAACAAGTACTAGAGAAAGTGCCTAGTGCTATGCTTAATACGTAATAAAGGCTCAATAAATACTTTATTATTATTATTATTATTAACAGGTTAGAAAGGGGGCATGATATTGACTCCAGCATAACCTTCATACTGCCCTTTGACTTGGCTAGTTTTGACAGAAGGGCCTTTTGACAATGCCTAAAAAACAAACCACTAAACTTTCTTTTAGAAGCTTTTAGAAAATACCAGGTAATGTGAGAAACAGATAACCTCCCTCCCTTCCTAAGGTCACCCTACCCTGACCTCAGGGATTGGAAAAGATAAGCTCAGAGATGGGGTGAGGGATGTGGTGAGGGTTAGAACTGGGGTAAAGATCTGGGACAGAGTGATAATTAGGAAAAGAAGAAGGAAAAGAAAAGGGTCAAGGATGGATGGAAGGTCTGGAAAAAGGGAGATCAGAAATGGAGTACGGGTCAGCTTTGGAGGGCGGCAGAAATTAGGTGAAATTAGGAATATCTGATGGATGCTCACATTAATAATTTTAACTTTCCACCACCATCACCCCCCACTATAGAGTCAAAATGTCCTGCTTTGTAAAGAGGAGTGCACGTGCTGGGGGGGCAGAGGGGAGAACCCTGAACTGAATGAACGTTTTTAGACAAACAAGACATTTTGAACTCAAACAGTAAAAGTCACTAAGCTGGTCCAATCCCACTGGTCCTTCTCCACAAGTGGGGCTCACAAGTGGGACTGGCAAGAAAGTTCTAGTAACTAGGTCCGCCCACAGGATATAAAATGACTGGTGAATTTTACATTCCAAGGACAAGAGTTTTCCAAATTAAAACTTTACTAGTGTGTGAAAATAGTTCACCATTTACTTTTAGGATGAGGTAGTGTTGAGAATATCAGCCTAGAAATCCAAGCTAGCATTTTCAGAGATGCTGTCTATTCTGGGAGGGGGGAAAATACCCTCCCAAAAGCTTGTTGCTTCTATCCAGACCTCTGAGATCTTGGACCCAGAAAGAGAGAGGGGTCTTAACAGCTTCTTCCACCAGGGAACCAGCCAGAGGTCTCTGGGCTCATATTGGGTTGGCCAAAAAGTTCGTTAGGGTTTTTCTGTAAGATGTTACAGGAAAACCCGAACAAACTTCTTTGGCCAGCCCCCATAGAATGTAATTCAGAAGCCATGGCTTGGATTTTGATATTCTTGGGAGTTCAGGAACAGTCTTGTTGATCTGAGCTCCAGCCTCAGCCAGACCACCTACTTGCTGTGCAAACTCAGGCAAGTGATTTCACCTCTCTGAGCCTCTGTTTGCTCATCTGGCCCTTCTGGACAAGATTAACCTGGCAGTGCTTTTCAGCTCTAATACTCATTCGGTCAAAAAAGAAAGTGTTCACTGAGCACCTACTACATGTCGGACACCTTCTAGACTCTGGGGATACAGCAGGTTCCTGCCCTTATGGGGCTTACATTCTAGCTCCAACGTCCTATGAACTCCTAAGAGCCTATGAAGAATACACCCTGTAAGGTGTGATTGTACATCTCAGAAAAAGAGATGGGGCAGAGGCTCCATAGGATAGAACGTAAAACTTGTGAATGATTAAGTAATTGTCATCCAGTTAGTAAGTAGGACAACAGTAACTTCTTCCTTCAAAAAAGTTTCTAAGTTGCTGAAATATACTGGGTTTTTGTGGGGGGTTTTTTTGGGGGGCGGCATTATTTTTTGGTAGTGGTGTGTTTTTTCTGATGAGGGGCTGCAAAATGGAACTGTGGGTACAGGAAGAGCCTTGAGGAAGGTCGAATGTGTGCAGATGAAGACAGAGCAGAGAACAGATGTGTGACTCTAATGGAGGCCCTGGGAGAACCCCACGCTTCTGCCAGGGTCAAAGACTTCACTCCAGAATACCCACTCCCTTTTCAGTCACGGGAAACTTTAATATCATCACCAAACACGGTTCAGGCCTGCCCAGCCCTGCCCGGCTACTGCCTGATGACCCAAGACCTGGTCCCTCCACCGGGGCCTTGGGGCAGAGTGGAGCCGGAGACGTGGGGAAAGGGTAAGAAGCCAGCAGGTCAGCACAGGTCACAGAAGCCACCCTTTCTCCCAACCCGTGTGCAAGTCCGTGTCAGGGAGGAAAAAATTTTCCTCTACCCTTCTAGGTTTTTCTGGCTGGTCTAAGAATTACCTTGACTTGAGACAGATTAATAGGAAAAAAAGCAAACAAAAATTTAATAACATGTATGCATGGGAGAAATCCAGGAAAACTGAGTAATTCCCCAAAACGGCCCAAGTCCTCATCCTAATTACCATTCTCAGCTGAAGACCAGAGAGGCTGCTGGAAGCGGGGGTCATCTCTGGGGGGTGACAGCAAAAGCACAGCCAAAAAGGGTAAGGTCGTTAAGCAGCTTAAAGTCATTGCCTTCTCCATGGATAGTGTTTCCAGAGATCTGGTCAACTCTTTGGTACAGTGAGGGAGATGCCCTTACAAATGGAGATTTCCCTTACCAATGTAAATGTTGCTTACAAAGCTGTAACTCCTACTCGGTGTTCAGAGTTTTTTCCCTGTCGGCTGTTTCTTAGAAAATAACCAGCTTAAAATAATTAATATGCCAAAGAGACATGTTTGGGGATGGCAAATTCTGCTCCCCTATGCCCGACTGCCCTCCCTCCACCAGAACTTCCGGACGGCTCAACACCAGGGAAGGAGGACGTGGGGCTGCAGAGCACACGTGCCCTACATTTCAGACACGATCTGTGGGGAAGGGCAGGTTCTGGGCAGCCACGGTGGAACAGGAAGGGAAGAAGGCACGGGGGAAGAAGCAGACCCCTGGGAGAGGTTCACAGCCCATGGGGTGTACCAGAGTCCCTGAGTAACAACTCTGAAATGTAGATTCCCGGCGCCCTGCCCCACTGTCTCCTGATTTAGTAGATTAGGGTAGAGACCAGGAGCCTGACTTTTCACTCTGCTGTCCAGCTAATTCTGATGCAAGTGGGCCATTGCCCACCCTTTGAGGCCCCTTGTGGATAAGAAGAGAAGAACTTGAGGTTCTACTTGAGAACTGTATGCATCCCTCTTTAGCTGACAGTTTGGGAAGTTCACATTTCCTTTATTTTCTTTCAAAACTTCAACTGCCCACCTGCAAAATGAGGATAAGGAAAGTACCTGCTTCTTGGGATTACTGAGAGAAATAAATAAGAAAAAGGATGGAAAGCACCTAGCACTGTGCCTGGTACATGGTAAGAATTCAGTAGATTCCCTCTTATTATTCAAGGGGTGGTTCTTATAAACACCTTCTTCCTTGTCAGCCCCTTCCTCAATTGGAGCATGGCATGGGAAAGATGCGGATAGCCCGCAGTGAAGCCTCAAACACAGAAGGCAGGGCACCAAGGCGTCTCTGTGCCCTCACAACCAGCACCAACACCGTGGTCCAGGAACACCACCCAGAACATGCTTTGATGTGCAAGCACCCAGAGCAGAGGGGGGTGCTCATGGAATGAGGGGGATCCCATCAGAGATATGCCCTGAAAAGAGACTGTGGTGGGGGACAAAAAAAGGTGACAAAGGGAAACAGGAGGGAAGGGGGCAGGGCACAACCCTTAAAGAATGAACTGTGAGTACGACATAAACTGCTTAGAACCAGCTAGGCCCAAATTGGCCAAAGATTTGACTTCCAGTGGACTTTGAGCCTCGGTATATTAGCATATGCTAAATGACACACCCACAGGTGCCATGACAGTTCTGAGGCTGATCATAAAAGGTCAAAAAGTAGGCAGAGGCCCAATTCCTGGAAATCCCCACCCCTTCCCCAAAATAGTTGGAATAAGCCTCCCACTTGTTAGCCTCTGATATTACTCAGCCCATAAAAACTAACCACCCCATATTTCAGCTGCTCTTGCCTTTTGACACAGACCACTTTCTGTCTGTGGAATGTATATCTCTGTAAATAAATCCACTTCTTACCTATCGCTTTGCCTCTTGCTGAATTCCTTCTGCGCTGACACATAAAGAACCTGAGCTTCATTAAGTCCTGAGACTCAATTAAAAGACAGTGGGTTCGAGTCCCAGCCAGTGGGTTTGAAACCGTGTACCTCAGATTGGGACTTGAACCCATGTGCCGGGACTAGAACCCAGCCAAAACCCAGATTAGGACTTGAATCCACGTGGCCAGGACTCGAACCTGGCCAAACCCCACAATCTTCCAACTGAGATCCCACACCTGGTTTCAGGACTTAATGAAACTCAGGTTCTTGATGTCTCATCGTAGAAAGAATTCAGTGAGAGACAAAGTGATAGGTGAGAAGTAGATTTACTTAGAGAAAAACACACTCCACAGACAAAGTGTGGGCCATCTCAGAAGGTGAGAAAGGCACCAGGGTATGGGGTTGTCAGTTTTTATGGTGGTGGGTAATTTCATAGGCTAATGAGTGGGAGGAGTATTCCAGCTATTTCAGGAAGGGGCAGGGATTTCCAGGAATTGGGCCACCGCCCACTTTTTGATCCTTATGGTCGCCTTAGAACTGTCCTGCGGGTGTGTCATTTAGCTTGCTGATGTGTTACAAAGAGTTTACACAGAGGCTCAAGGTCTAGTGGAAGTCGACTTGTCCGACACCTTGGACCCATTTGGTTTTAATCAGTTTATGTCATGTCCTTGAGCTATGGCATTCTTTCAAAGGTTGTGCCCCGCCTCCTTCCCTCCTGTTTCAAGTTCAAGACCCAATCTGAAAGTTTTGGCTGGGTTCGAGTCCCACCTGCGTTGTGCAGTTTCAAAAGGAGAAGGGGAAGGGCAGAGAATGGGAACCATATTCACCCCGCAATGTCCTGCATTGGCAACTGAGTACCCACGTTTCAGAGTTGGAAGAAAGCTGAGTCCCGCGTGTATGGGGTCAGTGTCTTGAAGGGAAAGAGGGGCACGAAAAGGAAAGGGGGATGAAGAGCAAGAACAGGTACTGCATTTGGGTCTAAACACAAATGGAGAGATTTTATTTAACAGGAACTGCTCAGAAGGAAAAAAAAAAAAAACTCAGTCTAGGAACAAACCCCCACACCCCAAATCCAAGAATGGTAGTAGAAAATGGGGTCCCTCACCCACAACCACCTGCATCTGCATCTTTTCCTAGTCAGGCCTGGCACACTGCCTTGGTCTTCCCTATCCTCCACTGGCCCCTGGGCTCAGAAGACCCCTGCCCACCATGTCAGGAAATAGGGCTAAGAAGTAATTAGTTAGAATGAGGTTATGAGGGTGGACCCTAATCCAACATGTCTGGTGTCCTTTTAAAAAGGGGAGATTTGGGTACAGAGACATGCGTACAGGGAGGACACTATGTGAAGATGAAGGCAGAGATCAGGGTGATGCTTCAACAAACCAAGGAACACTGAAGGTTGCCAGCAAAGCACCAGAAGCTACGAGAGGCCTAAAACAGATTCTCCCTCACGGCCCTCAGAAGGAACCAGCCTTGCAGACACCTTGATCTCAGACTTCTGGCCTCCAGAACTATGAAGCAATAAATTTCTGTTGTTTAAGCCACCTAGTCCATGGTATTTTGTTACAAAAGCCCTACCAAACTAATACCCCCATAGCCTTACTTTTCTTCACCACACTGACCATCAATGGGCAAATGAGATACTTCCAGAAAGTCACCATATTTACTTTTCTACCCAACAAACCAACATGGTAGAAGAAATTCAAAGATGAACAAAACAGAGTCCCTGCCCTCCAGGAGCTCACAGAAATACAAATGTTTGCCACTTTACAGTTTACAAAACACTTTCACATACATCATCTCTTGCAGACCCCAGACCTCACACTGAGATGGAGGGGAGGGTCACGTGAGCCCTTCCACAGATGGGAACAGCTGAGTTCTGGAGAGTCGGTGACTTGCTCCAGAGCACTCAGCTACTAAGTGGCAGGAAAGCAACTGCAGCGAGTCCAAGAAGATGTTTGGTGGGGCTGTTTCATTTTACTCTGTCTTTCTGCCTCTTGTCTCTCCCACAAGCAGAAGCCACAGTACAGTGGCAACTGGTATCCTAGATCTGTTCCAAGCTAGCTCCAGAAGGCAAGAGGGAGGCCAGCCAGGGAGAAGAGGCTGCTGCGCCCACCACCCCACCCCCAGGCCCCCAGCCACTTCCAGCTCACAGGCCCCGCAGGTTCCTGGTAACGGTGCCACCCAGTGTTGTCAAAATAGCGAGCAGCTGGAAAGAATTCCAGAATGAAATGTGCCTCTGCAGCTTCCTAAATGGCTGCAACTGTGGCAGCTAAACCCGCTAATGTGCTAAGCATTTTCTGGCAGGGCCAGGAGACAGGGCTGGTATTTTGGGAGCTGGGAGGGGCTTGGAGGCATCATCCTCGGCAAGTCCTGGAAGGAGGTGGAGGCAAGGAGAACCAACCCAGAACACTTCCCATGAAGTCACCGAGGGCCACCGGGGCTGCACTTCAGAATTCCTGGAGCGCTGCTGGCGGGCAGAGAGGGCGCTTGGCCTGGTGGGCAGGGCCAGCCGGGCGCAGAGCCCTCACAAGGCGATGGGGGGAGGGCTCTAGGATGCAGGTGACGGTGGATGCTTTTTCTGCTGACACAGAGCAGTGTGTGATACTGTCCGCAATGCCGGGCAGCCTGGGCCCGGCCCTATCTCTGTTTGCCTCTGAGTTGGCAGGGGCAGGGCCCATGGTGACCAAACAAAGGACAAGAAGCCAATGCCCAGGGCAAGCCGGCAAGACTCCCTGAGAGGGGTCTGGGGATAAGGGCATTCCGTGTGGTCAGGGAGTTGGAACAGAGTCGGGGGCAATGGGAACTTTCATACGTGGGGCCTTCTGATTTCCCAGGCACGTCCAAGCCCCTCAAGCATTTGCTTCTCATGGTGCCCTTGTTTTTGAGTGCTCTTTTAAAAATATGAGACCAGGAAAAGGAGTAAACCCCCAAAGCTGGATCAAAACTAGGTCCTGGCGTTCCTTTGTCCCTGATGTGCTTGAGTCCACATTTCTTGGAGACACCAGAGAGTTCCGACAGAGTGAAGAGGCAGGTGTTGGGGACCAGAAGGTAGAGATGGTAAAGAATTCTTTCTTGAGGAGGCATTGGTGACAGGAAGCGGTATGAGAACAAAGCAGGGCTGCTCAGGTGAGGGAGACATGAGTCAATCTGGGAACACAGAAGCCAGTAAAACCCTGACAGGACTCAATCTGGGGGGAAAACATCCTGACTGATAGAAACTGCTGAGAGCTTGCAGCTTTTAAAGCCCTCCTAGCAAAAGGATCTTTGGAAGCTTTGCAAACCCTGACCACACAGCCAGTCAGCCGCAGCCCGGCCCAGAGCGCTGAGTGTTTTTGCTAAATCAGAACAAACCCACTCACAAATATCTCGTCCTGACCTCCCCCTGGCACCCATTCCTTTCCTGTCTATGTGCCTGCCTTCCTCGGAAGTGAAGTTGTCTCAGAGCCCAGGGGGAGAGTGCTGCAGAGGCTGAGGGGAGCTAGGGGGGCAGACTGCAATCTCAGCTCCGCTACTCACTAGCCGCTGACCCTGGGTGAGGCATTTAGCCTTTACAAGTCTCATTTTTTAATCTGCAAAAGTGGAGATAAAGAAACTGCGATTGTAGAGTTGGTGGGAGAACTGAGATCAAGCACAGAGCCAGGGTGCTCCACGAGGGCTGGTCCCCTTCCTCTGCAGAGCCTCCAGCACCATATTCAATGGGGGGGAGGATGCAGATCAGTGGGAGTTTAATTAAAAAGTTGGGGAGACAAAAGCATTCTTATATAAAACAACCAGTCATGAGTTTAATAGAATCCCCTCTAAACGGTACCCCTGCCCACCCCACCCACTTTCCCCATAGTCTTTCAGACTATGGGGGTAGATGTATTTTAGCAGGGCCACTGTGCTTACAACTCTAGGTGGGTGCCATCCATGTTCTATTCTATGAGCCCTGAAGGGAGCACCATTCAATAGACTAGCGTTTGAACAGTGACCCCAAGGGCAGGCAAATTTGCAGCCCTACTAAAGCGCTTTTTTAGTGTCACCACCTTCAGGAAGCCTTTCCTGAGGCTTCCCACAGCCTCTTCCTTCTTGCAATGCCAAAAGCAGTTCATCTGTACCTCCCTTATGGAGCTCATTAAACTCTGCCTTTATAATTCTTGGGGTGTGTTTATGTGTGTGACTCCAGCAAGAGTTGGATCTGACCTTTACATTCCCTGTAGCACCTAGTATAATACTAATTCATTTTGTGAGGCCAGCATTAACCTGGTACCCTAACTAGTCAAAGGCATTACCAAATTTTTCTTAATTTTAAAAACCTTAACCCTTACCTCACACCATATATAAAAAATCAACTCAATATGGATCATACAGCTAAATATAAGAGCTAAAACTATCAAACTTATAGAAGAAAATGTGGAAGAAAATCTTTGTGACTTTGGGTCAAGCAAAGATTTCTTAGGACACAAAGGGCATAAGCCATTAAAGAAAAAAAATTGATATATCGGACTTGATCAAAATTTTAAATGCCTGCTCTTTAAAAATGTACTAATATGAAAATAAAAATACAAGCCACAGACTTGGAGCAGATATTTGCAAAACATATATATGATAAAGGTTATTTAGTCAGAATATATAAAGAACTCTTAAAACTTAATAATAAGAAGACAAATGACCCAATTTTTTTTAAATGGCCAAAAGAACTGAATAGACATTTCACAAAAGAAGTAATATAGATAGCCAAAAAGCCTGTGAAAAAATGTTCAACATCATTAGTCATCAGGAAAATGCAATTAAAATCACAATGAGCTATCACTAAACATCTATTATAATGGCTAAAACTGAAAAAAATTACAATGCCACGCACTGGCAAGGATATAGAATGACTGGAACTCTCATGTACTGCTGGTGGGAATGCACCACTTTGGAAAGCACTTTAGCAGTTTTTATAAAATTATATATACACTTATGACCCAGCAATCCCACTCCTAGGCATTTGCTCAAGAGAAATGAAAACATATGTCCACACAAAGACCTATATATATGAATGTTCATAGCAGCTTTCTTCATGATGGCCCAGACTTGGAAACAACCCAAATGTTTGTCAATTGGTAAATGAATACACAAGTGCTGATTCATCCATACAATGGAATGCATCCATACATGCAATAACTTGGATGAATCTTAAGTGCACTGTATTAGTTTCCTATTCCTACTATAATGAATTATGACAAGCTTAGTGGCTTAAAACACTACACATTTACTATCCTATAGTTCTAGAGATCATAAGTCCAAAATCAGTTTCACTGGGCTGATGTCAAGGTGTCAGCAGGACTCGATCCTTCTGGAGGCTCTGAGGAAAAAATCCGTTTCCTTACCTTTTTCAGCTTTTAGAGACCACCTGCATTCCTTGGCTCATGTCCCTTCCTCAGGGCCAGCAGTACAGCACCTCTCTCTCTCTTTCTCTCTCTCTCTCCCTCTTTCTCTATCTCTCTCTCTCTCTCACACCTCTGCTTTGAAGGAGCAGGACTTTGACCAAAGGCACAGAGGCATAGCAAGTTTGGGGAACTTATAAGCAGTTCCGTATTTCCAGAGTATTATACTGAGACGTTTCAAAGATAAGGAAACTGAGAGTCAGAGAGATCAATTATCCCACCCCAGGTCTAGAGAATGGCGAAAATCATGTGCAAGCCCAAGGCCTCAGAATCCAAATCCAGAGTTTTTCCCAGTACATGTGAGCTCTCAGATGTCCCCATGTTAACCTTGAAGGCCACCAGTCTTGGAGGCTGAATGGGCATCTTCACCACGTCTCTGAGCCCTGCATCCCCTCCCCGCTCCATGAGAGATGGTACCTGCCTCTGGACACCTCAGCATCAACCCAGCCTGTGGAGTCAGCACGATCCTGGGTCTCCGGCTCTCCCTGCCCTGGGACCAACCGATTCCCAAGCCCCAGTTTGATGAAATTACAACCTTAATAAGATTGATATTTGCTTCCTGCTTTATATTTGTCAGCACTCTTTCACACAGGTTATTTTGCTTGGACTTCCCCATTGTGTGAGGCTAAGGGTGCAGATATTATCAACCCCACTTAATAGATCAGAAAGCTGAGGTACTGAGGGTGAGAGGCTGGCCACACTCTCCCAGCAAGTAGATAGAAGCCAAATCAGAATTTACTGCAGGCTTCCTGCTCCCCACGCCGCAGTGCCTGTAACTCAGAGAACAGAACTGGAGCAAGCCTGCTAACCTCGCTGAGCCTCACATTCCTCATCTGTAGGACGGATAATGGGGTAATATCTGCCCCGCCTATCACACAATGCGTAAGTGAAAGAATTTCAAAAGGTGGAAGAAAGTATGTATAAAAGCATTTTGGAAACTTTAAAATGTACAAAAGGTAAAGAACTGTTCTGATTATACTCTTAAGGAATGTCATAAATTCTCTCCAGAAGTATCTTTTTAAAGTTTCTTTGGGGACTTCCCTGGTGGTCCAGTGGTTAATACTCTGCGTTTCCACTGCAGGGGGCGCAGGTTTCATCCCTGATCAGGGAACTAAGATCCCGCATGCCTCGCAGCGTGGACAAAGAACAAATAAATAAATAGTGCTGGGAAAAATGGACAGCCACATGCAAAAAAATGAAACTGGACCCCTATATCACACCACACACAAAAATTAACTCAAAATGGGTTAAAGACTTAAATTTTTTAAAAAATAAAGTTTCTTTTATTCCCTCAGAAAGCCAGTTTCTCCTCCCGCTTTCTTTATTTCTGGTTAGAGCAGAGAAGTTCTACCCAACAGCTCAACTTGAATCTCAAGGTCAATGTTTAATTCCTCCTTCCAGCTTCACCCTTTCTGGGGGCAATTCCTCACCCCCACCCCCATCCCATCCTCTCTGTCGCAATCAGTCCCCCTTTAATGCTAGAAGTTGCCAGCTCCCACTTTCTGTTCTCATCCCTCTTGTCTCTCCCTGGTCAGAACCAACCTACACATTGTTAAAGCAACACTTCCATCGTATCTCTCAGTGGCTCATGACCCCCGAGGGGACAGAGTCCGGGGGTCCTCCATGGGCTGCCGCTACCCCAGCCAGCCTCTCTGGCTTGTCTTCGACACTGCGTCTTCCTAGGCGAGCCCAAGTGGCCCACATTTCACAAAAGCTCTACCCTCTGCCCACCTCATGTCCCCATCAGGAACTCCCTCTCCCAGTATTCAATTAACTGTTGAGGGGAAATCAAATTAGTCCCTCAACTCTTAGCATAAAGCTCAACACATTCCAAGTGCATCAAAGAACTGAGGTTTAAAAAAAAAACAGAAACCATTATATAGGTGATTATCTATCTGATGGCTGAATGGGGGTGAGGAATTTCTAAGCTAAACAGCAATGAAATAAATCAGTGGCTAACAAAAAGGAATAATAGTTAACATCTACTAAGTTCTACTTATTTTAAGTGGATATCAGTATTAAAAATAAATAAAATCAAACTTGACCTCATGTAATACACACACACAAAAAAACTCCAAATGGATCATAAAATTAAAGTAAGCACTAAAATTATAAAATTTCCAAAAGAAAACATAGGGGGAAATCTTCATGAGCTTAGTGTAGACAAAAATTTCTTAGGACACAAAAAGCAAGAACCACAAAAGGAAAAGAATAATTTGAATTTTGTCAAAATTTTCTGTTCTTCAAAAGACTCTTAAAAACAGGAATAACGGTTGTCCAGGTATGTAAGTGTAATTGATTCCACTGAATTGTACACTTAACATGGTTAAAATGGCATCTTGTGTGTTATATATAATTTTATTGACACTGTTAAGAAGATGAATAGGCAAAAAACAGACTGAGAGAAAGCGTTCATCATACATATATGTGACAAAGGACCTATATCCAGTACATATAAAGAACCCTAGCATCTCAGTACTGAGAAGTCAAACAATCCAATTTTTTTTTAATGTGCAAAGATTTGAACAGACTCTTCACAAAAGAACACAGACAGCCAATAAGCACGTGGAAATATGCTTAGTATCGTTAGTCATCAGGGAAATGCAAACTTAAACTATATCACACCCACTAAAATGGCTAAAAAAAATTTTTTTAACTTTTTATTTGATATTGGAGTATAGTTGATTAACAATGTTGTGATAGTTTCAGGTGTACTACAAAGTGATTCAGTTATACATATACATGTATCAATTCTTTTTCAAATTCTTTTCCCATTTAGGTTGTTACACAATATTGAGCAGAGTTCCCTGTGCTATACAGTAGGTCCTTGTTGGTTATCCATTTTAAATATAGCAGTGTGTACATGTCAATCCCAAACTCCCTACCTATCCCTCCCCACTCCACCCTTCCCCCCGGCGACCGTAAGTTCATTCTCTAAGTCTGTGAGTCTGTTTCTGTTTTGTGAATAAGTTGATTTGTATCATTTCTTTTTAGATTCCACATATAAGCAATAGGTATTTCTCTATCTCTGTCTGACTTATTTCACTCAGTATGACAATCTCTAGGTCCATCCATGTTGCTGCAAATGGCACTATTTCATTCTTTTAAATGGCTGAGTAATATTCCATTGTATATATGTACCACATCTTTTTTATCCTAAAATGGCTAAAATTTTAAAAATTGATAATATTAAGTGCTGGTGAAGAGGTGTAGCAACCAAAATGCTCATACGTTGCTGATGGGAATATAAAATGGCTCAGCCACTTTGGAAGAGTATGGCAGTTGCCTATATAGAAGCATGCTTGCTACATGACTGAGCAGTTTCATTTCTAAGCATTTACCCAAAAAGGCAGGAAAAAAATTTGTCTACAAAAAGACTTATACACAGATGCTCATAGCAGCTTCTGTCATAGCAGCCAAAAATCAGAAACAACCCAAATGTCCATCAAGTGATGAATGGATAAAAAATTGTGGTATATTCATAGAGTGGAATAAAAAGGAACAAACAAACAAACAAACATACACAATAACACGGATAAATCTTTTTAAAAAAGGCTGAGTAAAATAAGCTAGATCTAAAAGAATACATACTGTATGATTCTATTTATGTGAAATTGTAGAACCACAAAATTAGTCTATAGTGACAGAAAGCAGATCAATGGTCACCTGGGGCAAGAGATGGGGTGGACTGCAAAGAGACACAAGGGAATTTTGGGGGATGATAGAAATATTCTGTTGTGGTTGTGGTTACATGGATATATACATTTGTCAAAACTCATAGAACTCCATACTTAAATTAGTACATTTTAGTGTATGTAAATTATACCAGAATAAAGTTGGTTTAAAATAATTTTTTAAAAGTCAAACCACAAACTAAGAAAAACATTTGCCACATATATGACAGATATGACAAATCAATATCAATAAGTACCCATACAAATTGATATAAGAAGCATTAAGACCTTAATAGATAAAAGGCCAAAGGACACAGACAAGCCACAAAAGAGGAAATAAGAATAGCTAATAAGGGCTTCCCTGGTGGCGCAGCGGTTAAGAATCCGCCTGCCAATGCAGGGGACACGGGTGCGAGCCCTGGTCCAGGAAGATCCCACATGCCGCGGAGCAACTACTCCCGTGAACCACAACTACTGAACCTGTACTCTAGAGCCTGCAAGCCACAACTACTGAGCCCACGTGCCACAACTACTGAAGCCCGCATGCCTAGAGCCCATGCTCCGCAACAAGAGAAGCCACCGCAATGAGAAGCCCACGCACCGCAACAAAGAGTAGCCCCCGCTCACCACAACTAGAGAAAGCCTGCGTGCAGCAACGAAGACCCAACACAGCCAAAAATAATAAATAAATAAAAATAAATAAATTTATAAAAAAAGAATAGCTAATAAACAAGAAAAAATTTAAAAAATGAAATGCCATATTTCACATACCAAATTAGCAAAGTTTTTTGTTTGTTTGTTTGTTTTAATAATAAGGCTAGTCTTGTAGGGTAAGATAAGCACTCTGCTGGCAAAACATAAATTGGTACATTTCTGGAATATAATTTGGCAATAAGGATCCAATTAACAATTTCCAGATTATTTGACCTACTTCTAGGAACCTATGCTAAAGAATAATCAAAACTAGAGATCAGAGCTTCCCTGGTGGCGCAATGGTTGAGAGTCCACCTGCCGATGCAGGGGACACGGGTTCGCGCCCCAGTCCGGGAAGATCCCACATGCCATGGAGCGGCTAGGCCCGTGAGCCATGGCCGCTGAGCCTGTGCGTCCGGAGCCTGTGCTCCGCAACGGGAAAGGCCACAACAGTGAGAGGCCCGCGTACCGCAAAAAAAAAAAACAAAACTAGAGATCAATATGCAAGAATTTTCATTACTGACTTAGGACAAGCCACTGGGCTGAGTAAATATGAATATCAATATGATGGAATAACAAATATTTGTTTATAGTAGGAACTTAACAAACATCTCTTAAATGTACTTACTTTATATACTACATAAGAATTTTAAAAAGGAAATATATCGATGACTTCCACTAATGGGTATAGAAATGTATATATAAATTTTTTCATTACAGCAAAGATTGGAAATCACCTAAATGTCCGTTCAGAGAGGTAAAGTTAAATAAATCGTGGTATATCCACTCAATGAAATACCGTGCATCTGTTAAAAATAGGACAGACGTAAACCTACTGATATGGATCTCTGAAATATATTGTTAAATTGAAAAAGCAAGGTGCAGAAAAACAAGGCACGTAGAATGCAACTATTTTAAGGGGGAAAAAAAAGGATAGATATACATTTATGCTCATAGAACATCTCCAGAAAGACATAGGGAAGAAACAGAATGAGTGACAGTGTTTGGCTCTGTACTGAAGAACTAGGGGGAGTTCTCTGGTGGTCCAGTGGTTAGGACTCGGCACCTTCACTGCCCTGGCCGGGGTTCAATCCCTGGTCGGGGAACCAAGATTCCTGCAAGCTGCACGGCGCGGCCAAAAAAAAAAGTAAACTGAAGAACTAGGGACTGAGGATGGGAGGGAGACTTACTTTCCTCTCTTGTTTACTCTCTGTAGTGTTTTAATTTTTTACCACATAGAGGTCTTTCTTTTTCAAAAAGTAAAAACCCCTAAAAAAACAAAAAAACTACACCTTTTTCAGAAGAAGAAAGGGGAGTGTTATTGAATTGTGTGTATCCTCTCAAAATGCATATGTTAAAGTCCTATCCCCCAGTATCTCAGAATATGATCTTATTTGGAAATAGGGTCATTGCAGACCTAATGAGTTAAAATGAGGTAATTAGAGTGGGCCCTAATCCAATATGACTGTTGTCCTTATAAAAGGGGGAAATTTGCACACAGAGACATGCACACAGGGAGAACACATGTGAAGATGAAGGCAGAGATCGGGGTGATGCTTCTACAAGACAAGGAGCACCGAAGACTGCCAGCAAACCTCCAGAAGCTAAGAAAGGCCTGAACAGCCCTCCCTCACAGCTCTCAGGTTTCCACCCCGCTGACACCTTGATCTAGGACTTCTGGCCTCCAGAACCGTGAAGCAATAAATTTCTGTTGTTTAAGTATCTCAGTTTGTGGTACTTTATTACAACAGCCCGAGCAGACTAATACAGGGAGGAATATTAACATGAAATCAAACAGACAAAAAAAATGATAAGGTTCACAAAGATCAAACTAGCTATCCTAGAAACAAACATCCCCAGCACCTTGTCCCATAACCAATCAACCCATCAGCTTACCCCACCCCCATGCCTGTAGCTATGGGGTAAATACTTCACATTCTCTCTCCCTCCCTCCCCCCACCCCTCACACACACACACACACACACACACACACACACACACACACACACACACACACACCACTTAATTTAAAAACGTAAAACAACAAACAAAGCCATTTGACTTTATTACAATCCCGTGCGTGTGTCAGTACTGTCCCACTCACCTAAAGAGAACTGAGCCATTGTCCAGAATCCCATGGTGTTGCATTAAAGGCACTGGAAGAAAAGAACACACCAGGAGACCCCTGGTAACTCTAGCTAGTGACTCAGCTTTTATCTGTGGAATGGAAACTACCCTTTCTAACAGTGCCCAAGACATCTTCAACAAGGAAGCTTTAGCTTCCACAACTGTACTGTAGCTCTATCAGCCACTGTGCCCAGTATACACCCAAAACAGAGCTGCTCCCACAGCAAGAGCACGCACAGCAGGTTCCCCCACCGTGTGCCTCTCCCACACCTCCAGTGCAGGCTCCAGACCCCCAACCAGACCTCCCCAAATTTCCCAGCAGCCCTTGCTCCCATCAGGCTAGACAGGTTCTTCTTTCCAGTGGCCTTTCCTTTTCTCGTCCCTATTTCTGCCAGGTCAAAAAGCAAAACAGAAAGACACTAAAGCAAAACCAAAATACTGGTCATAAAAAGCAAGTGAGCTGGGTGGGGTTTGATAGAGAAGGTTTAAGCTCGCAAGGCCCTTTAACTGAGATTTCAAAATGGCAACTAGCTAAATGCCATTTGGCCTAAATCTGCTCACCCAAACCTCCCTCCCAGTCTCCAAGGGGTGTCCATAATTACTAGCACAGCCACCTGCAAACATGGAATCTGAATCTCCCTTCTTTCAAAGATTAGAGAGGTGGGACCACAAAGACGAGTTCCCAATGCCAGAGGAAGGTCGGAAGCGGGGAAAGGGGAGAAGGGAGAACTTCACGGCGGCGTGCAAGGACGTGGTGGGCTCGCCCCATCCCATATCTCAGCTATTATGCATTCCCAACTGGCTTGGCCAAAATCCAGGGAGACTCCAGGCTGGTAAGTCTGTGAATGTGAGGCAGAGATAAGCAACTCGGAGAGGGAGCGCTCACCCACAGTCATATACGGCTGCAGTGCTGCTGGAAAAAGGAGCCAAGGGAATCTTCCGTTACCAAGACATTTCTGCACTCAATCCTGCTCCTCAAGATTAAGAATTCTCTTTCTTGGCTTCCTCCCACTCTCTGGACGGTAACTAAGCAGTTACCTTGAGAACATGAAAAATCAGGGGAGTTTGCAACATTATTTTTTTTATGTGTTAAAAACATGTTGACCCTGGATACTTGTTTGTAATAAAACTGGGACAGTAGGAAGCTCCATTCTTTCCTTCTGTCTCTGGGATGGCCATCCTGTGGCATGCCCCAACAGACAGGGAGGGGCCAATCTCCAACCCTGCCCTCGGCAGATCTGCTTTGGGAGCTCAGAAAAAAAAAGGTGCATTTCCTTGGGAATGTAAATTGATACAGCCACTATGGAGAACATTACGGAGGTTCCTTAAAAAACTAAAAATAGAACTACCATAAGACCCAGCAATCCCAGTACTGGGCATATGCCCTGAGAAAACCATAATTCAAAAAGACACATGCACCCCAATGTTCATTGCAGCTCTATTTACAATAGCCAGG
>NC_041224.1:153290854-153312004 GCF_002837175.3 Physeter macrocephalus
GGATAGGGAGGGTGGGAGCGAGGGAGATGCAAGAGGGAAGAGATATGGGAACATGTGTATATGTACAACTGATTCACTTTGTTATAAAGCAGAAACTAACATACCATTGTAAAACAGTTATACTCCAATAAAGATGTTAAAAAAAAAAAAAAAGACACATGCACCCCAAAGTTAATTGCAGCTCTATATACAATAGCCAGGACATGGAAGCAACCTAAGTGTCCATCAACAGATGACTGGATAAAGAAGATGTGGCACATATATACAATGGAATATTACTCAGCCATAAAAAGGAACTAAATTGAGTTATTTGTAGTGAGGTAGATGGACCTAGAGTCTGTCATACAGAGTGAAGTAAGTCAGAAAGAGAAAAATAAATACCATATGCTAACACATATATATGGAATCTAAAAAAAGAAAAAGAAAAGGTTCTGAAGAACCTAGGGGCAGGACAGGAGTAAAGACGCAGATGTAGAGAATAGACTTGAGGACATGGGGAGGGGGAAAGGTAAGTTGGGACGAAGTGAGGGAGTGGCGTAGACATATATACACTACCAAATGTAAAACAGATAGCTCGTGGGAAGCAGCCGCATAGCACAGGGAGATCAGCTCGGTGGTTTGTGACCACCTAAAGGGGTGGGATAGGGACGGTGGGAGGGAGAAGCAAGAGTGAGGGGATATGGGGATATATGTATATGTATAGCTGATTCACTTTGTTACAAGGCAGAAATTAACACACCATTGTAAAGCAATTATACTCCAATAAAGATGTTAAAAAAAAATTTTTTTTTTAAGTGCATTTCCTACCAGAAGGAGGCTAGGTCTTTGGGGAAGGGTGGATGAAGTTGGACAAACAGAAATGAGAGGAAGGCCTTCCTAGAGAGGGAACAGCATGAGCAAAGCCTGGGAAGAGGGTGACGCCAGGCCTGGCAACGAGAACGGCTGGGGGGAGGGGCAAGAAACTTATGGAGACTGAGGGATCTAGTGCTGGAAGCTTATCCACACCCTTCACCAACTCCAGGGCATCCCTGAGTTTGTCCTATGCACCCTGCAAAGAGCAAACTCCAGCAACGTGGGGCCCTAGTAGTCTGGAGGAAAGGAATGTCTGCCCCAAGCCTTGCCCCAGGGTCAGACGCCTGGAAAAAATTCCTGGGATTATTTGGTGTTGTCTGAGATGGATTTGGAGCCACCCTGGCTGAAGACAGAAGTGGCTTTGGGTGGCGCTGCCAGGCCTGGTCTGTGGCAAGCTGAGGGCACTGTCATGTATCAAAACTTTTGCCCTTGCTGTTTACCAGTCTGCATCTGCTTTCCTTTCTCTTCTCTTGTTCACTGAAATCCTTAAAAACCATATCCTTCCCAATCCCTTCATCAGAATTAACCCACCACCCTTTATACTCCTTCAACAAGTCGCTGTATCTCTATTTCCATGTGTGCTTTACCTGCCTTGTCTTATAAGAGTCTCACTTCCCTCTGGATATAAATGCTTGAATGTGAAGAACAAGGTCTGACACATCTTTTGACCCCCAGCACCAACTCTTCCGCAGCATACTCTCAGTAAATACTTAATGAGTTGACTACACAGCCCCATAAGGAGTGACCTGGTACTGGCTGACATTCCTTATTCCTATATCCATCCATTCATTTGTCCAAAAAGCATGTGAGTGCCCAAGATCTGGCAAGCGGGTTCATCTCTAACAGAGCACACTGGAACTCTTCAATCAATCAGCTGAAAAGTGAGTTTCAGTATCCAGGCTTCAGTATGAGGGCTTCTTTTCAGGTCCAGGACATAGAACGTTCCACAGAATAACAGGACAAAAACCTGACCACTGCAAGGTGGGTGCAGCCTATATCCTGATGCCCATATCTGTCCAGATGGAAAGTCACACCCCTCCAGAAGGATCCCTGGGGGAGATCGATTGTCTGGGAGGTGGGTGAGGGCCCACAAGGGCTCTGCCCAGCCCACTCAGGGGAAGCCTAGATAAGCCTATCACAGAAGAAGGCAGAGTAAAGACAACCCCTCCATCTAAGTGCACAGTACTCTGGGAATGCTAGGTAAGGGGCTGGCAATGTGGAGTGTGGGGAGGGCTCTAGGAAGCCTTCTCAGCAGAGTAGACACGATAATGGAGGCAGGTGGATTCGCTAAAGGTCATGGGAAAAGTCGCCCTGCTCAGAGCTCAATAGGTGCAAATTCCTTGAGAAGCTGGTATGTCCAGGAACTGCTCCGCTCTGGGGGAAAAATAGGGGTAGAGGTGGGAGAGGGAGGGGGTAGGTTAGGGACAGTCATTTATCTCGGGTCTCTTCCAGTTCCAAAGTTATGGGATCCTAATCTGAACCTCCCCTGCCAACAACTCGAAAAACTTGTCTGAGACCAGGGACGTTGGGAGAGAAAGTTGACTAGTGCGTCAAATAATAAACCAAGAAGAGATTCTGAAGTCAAAACAAGGGATACATTTTCCTTATCGCTCTAAGACATGCATCAAAGCAGCTAGCTGCTGTCTGCCCAGCCTGGGAAGACAATAATGGTTTCTAATGGCCTGTAAACAATAGGACCAGCCTTTGTAATAAAGTTTAACCAATTCATTCTTTAGGCTCCCTCCCTGCACCCTGTAGGGCCCCACTCCCCACAGCTCAACCTTCAGGAGTCTGAGAAGAGGAAGGATCCAGGTCCAAGGCTCAGTGCCTCTGAGTCCTCAGTGGTGTCCAGAGAAATATCAGACCTGTGGGACAGCAGCAGGGGTGCCCACAGGAAGTGTCAAAGACAATTGCCTTGTCCTCCATCTGGGTAAAAGGAAGAAGAATCCCTCCTTTCAGAAAATACCAAAAACAAGAGAGAGACACGACACACCAGGGAATTGGCACAGTGGGTAAATTTTGTCTTTACTGTGTGAGTTCACTCATTCATTCAGCAAACACTCGAGTACACCTACTACGATGTGAGGCACCTGCAGAGGGTGACAAAGTATACAAAGAACATACCTGCTCAGGATGGAATTACAGTCTGGGGGCTGGTGCTGGGAATAAGGTACCTATGCAGGTATTAATAATAAAGGTGAGTACAATAGTATTTGCAAAGTGCTACCCGTGTCCAGACCTCTATTTCCATTTCTTTGCTTCTCCTTTCTTTGATGCACCATGTTCAATGTGGGTGACTAGGGCAGATAATATTCAGAAAACAGAGGAATCAGAAAGAGGGGAAAGAAAGGGGACACAAAAGAAGAAGGAAGCTAAGCCCCTCCCCCTCCTGCCACTGTCCTCTCTACACTCAGCCCCAGTTCTGGGAAAGAAGAGGACCTATTGTCACTAGAGGCCCTGAGCAGGTCCAGGCCACCGAGTCACAATTCATGCCACATTTGTTCCTGCACCAACGAGGCATATTTTCGCTGAATTGTGCAAAGCTCTGGCTATCTGAATTTTTCTAATTGATACACCCACCCCCAGCACCCTACAACTTTTACTCTTAGACCTGCTCTGTGTGTGTGTGTGTGTGTGTGTGTGTGTGTGTGTGTGTGTGTGTGTTTAGGCATAAACACACACGTGCACACACATGAATTATGATGTGATGGACGCAATTCTAAGGTTTTTCATCCATGGTTCCAAAGTTAACAATGTCTCCTTTTGAAAACAATGATGAATACCTTGTTTTGCATTTGTATAGCCTCTCATTTTTCAGTTCTTCAAACAATATTACCTCACGTTCATGCCACGAGTAACCTTGGATGGCAACAAAGAATAAACACTGTTATCTCCACTCTAAAATTTTCCTCCTTTCTCCATTTGCTTTCTACTTAGCAACGGTTGAGCACCTACCATGTACCACGCAGGGTATGACGTTTACAAGATATAGCAAGACAAATGCGGGCCCCACCTTCAACAGCTTCACAGTCCAGCGGGGGAGAGAGACGGGACACACAGTCTCCAGGATCTGCGGCAGCTTCCAGAGGAGATGACTGAGACAGACCTTAAAAGATACGTATGATCTTGCCGAGAGGAAAGGAAATTCCAAGGAGGTGGGCCTGCCATCTGTGCTCAGAGAAGAGTGATGCTGCGTCCAGATCACGGGGTGAGCGGTGGTGAAGGGCACAGCATGAGAAACGAGACTGGAGGGGTAGGCTGGGGAGCCAGGAAAGTCTTGCCAAGGAGCTTGGACTTTGTCCTGTGGGTAACGAGGAAACCACCAAGGGTTTTAAGCAGAGGCAGGTGACGTGATCAGACTTATGTTTTAGCAAGTTTATTCTGGCTGCTGGGTGGAGAATACACTGGAATAGGAAGAGACTGAGCAGGCCCTGCTACTTTTCCAAAATAGAATCAACAGGACTGGGTGTCCCCTTGGCGGTAGGAGGGAAAGGAGGTGTCAGAGACGGCTTTATCGCATGGGCTTGAGGGGCCCTCGTCCAAGACAGGAAACCAATAAGAAAGCAAAAGGCAGAGAAATGAAGCGCTTTGCCTAAGGTCACGTAAACTACCTGATGGCAGACCCAAACCAGGAATCTAAAATTCTTTCCGGTAGAAACCCCTTGGTTTGCCATGTTAGCATCAACCAGTGACTTAGTCATCATCTGCCAGGTTATTTCCTTGTTCCCTACTTGTTTTACGCATGTTCATTTTTTATCCTACAGAGATCACAAGCCCGTCAAGGCAAAATTCCTTTGACCTCCCACAGGGCCTGGCACAGTACTAGGCACTAAGTGGTCAATGAATGTTAGTTATTAAATCAAATCCAGGAGCCCCAAGGGCACCTTAGGCATTGCCTGCCTTAACTGCAGTGTGAGACTGTTTCCTTCTTTAATCCTTAACAAACAGTGTTTTTTAAATAATACCTAGATGGAGTAATTCTTTGATGTTTGGATTTCAAAGTTCAGGAAACTTTTCACAACAACAGAAAAAAAAAAAATTAGAGAGATCACCATAGTCTTGCCAACTTGTTTATTTTGCCCAATAAGAACATTCTAAAACCCAACTGCCATCTACGACACTGTTTCTTAAAAGAAAGGACACAATACATGTCCCACAAGTCAGAATAATATAGTTTTAAGATTAGGGATAATCCTTCAAATAAAATCAGAGTTCCTCAATCTTAGCACAACTGACTGACACTTTAGGCCAGATAAGGCTTTGCTATGGGGTGGGGGAAGGGAATGGGGACGGATCCTGTGCACTGTAGGATGTTCTGCAGCGTCCCTGGCAACTACTCAGTATATGCCAGTAGCACTCTCAAGTGTTTTGGTAACAACCAAAAAATGTCTCCAGGCATTGCCAAACAGCCCCTGGGGGCAAGATCATCTCAGTTGAGAACCACTGAATTAAATAAAGTAAGCCTTATTAAAAATCTAGTTATATTATCCTTATATTTTAGAGCAGTGAAAACTTCATCACAAACTGGCATCAGTCCATAAAACAGCTTTGAGGAAGGAGAGGCACAGAGGTTAAGAAGATGGGATTTGAAATCAGACTTGACCTCAGATCACAAATCTGCCTCTTACTCATTGCCTGACTTTGAATAAGTGCCTGCTCTAAGCCTCCCTTTCCTCTCCTGAAGGATGAGGACAGCACCTTCCATCAGAGTTGGGATGATTAAATGGAATCGATGTAACCCACTTAGCAACATGCCTGGCACATGCTTGTTGGGAGAGGGGGTATGACAATTACTAATATTACGTATACCTCTTCTATACCACATAGCACAGTGTCTGGCACATAACGATGGCTACCCAGATTTAGGATGTTCTGGGTAAAGGGACCTTGCCCATAATGTAGAAGGTCTTTAATAAACATTTATTGAATGAATAAATGAACCCCCAATCACCCTGCTCTCACCAGTTCCTTTCCTCAATCCCAGCACATCTAAGTTCGTTCCTCTGTTACCAGAACTTTCTCAAAACCTACTCATGGGAATTAAACCCATAAAAGAAGTCTGGCCACTCCAGGACCCCTGCTCTGTGGGTGAGGACTCTGGGGAACCCTCTAACAATCTGTATCAACACACTACCCACCCACTACCTGGACTTTGAGTAACTCTCACCCCATATATGAGAGTGAAGCCTTGCTCAGGTCCACCATTTAAGTCACCCATGCCATCAGCATCGTCAGGTTGCTGTCATCCTCCTTAGATATTTAAACTGGAGGTAGGCCAGGGACAGAAAAAGGAGGTGGCAATATCCTTGAACAAAAGTAGCTATAAAAGGGCATGGGAAACAAGGCAAACAACAAATTAAACAAGCAGGCAACCTCAAGGGAAGGGGAAGTGGGGAGGCTCCAACAAAGGGGTCAGAGTTCCCGCTGCTTCCTCTGTCCCCACCAAGCCCACCTCCTGCCCCAGCAGACAGAGCACTGGTAGCTCGTACAAGGGGAAAAAACACTCCTCATTATAAACCATACATGGTGCTCGCCAAAGCCCAGCCAACATACATTTCTGGGGTTCACCTCACACGTACATTAAGCATCTTCTGACAATTTCCCGAAGGACGGAGATTTTCTCGCCATCACAGGGTCATAGGACATAATCACAGGGAGGAGACTTAAAGAGCAGTTGACCCAAGCTCTCGTTTTACAGACGGGGAAACTGAGGCTCGGAGAGAGAAAGGAACTTGCTCAGGATCATCTCAGTGTGCTCCAGGTAGCAGCAGCACTGAGCTGAGAGCTCAACTCTACAATTTTGGCACACAGCTTTGCTGGGGGCTCCAAAACATACCCAGAGAAGAGCAAGGTGTGTTATGAACTAAACCTCACCCTTCCTGAAAATATAGTTGCTCACATTTGCAGCCTCAGATGAGGAGAGGCTTAACAAGTTCTCAGAAGGGGCCACTGATCTAGTCCTATGGCTTCTCCTTCCATTTGGAAACTGTTAAGAGAAGAAATCACCTTCCACAGGAGAATCCAGAAACTCCCTTCTCTGCCCCATCATGTGTCATCTGTCTTCTCCAGACCATTTGATACTATAACCAAAATACAAAGAGAACTGTAAAGATCATTTGGGGGATGGGGGGTGTTGGGGGGTGCAGGGCACACATGTGCATAAGATGGGAGGAGAGAGAGGAAACTACTGTGGCCAAATATTAGTAAATGGTGAATCTAAGCAAAGAGTATAGAGATGTTCATTGTACCACTCTTGCAACTTTTCAGAAGGTGTGAAATTTTTCTACGTAAAAATTTCAGGGAGAGAAAGCACTAGATCATAATCTAAATTAACTTGTTTTATTTATTTGGAAAGAATCAGGACTCACTCCTTCAGTTTCTCACAGCTTCTCTATCTAAGGACTAACATCCGCAGAAAAAGTTGTAAGACATCCCAGAGGTTAAGAGGTGTAGGGCTCCAGACAAATATGTGCTCATAGTAGCCAGTAGCTATGGCAACCTTGGGATCCATATCTGATTTCAAATATTTTGTCCCATTAGCTCCCCAAATACACATATGCTTGTCACATCATGTATCATGGTGGTTTTGGTTCAGAAAATAACTAAAGTCACAACAGGTTATGGATGGGGCAAAGTCAGAATTTTCCCAAAACAGTTCATCACCTTTTCAATATAGGTGGTTCATAAATACAACAGAATGCAGTTTAATCCCTATTCATTATGGAAATTCTTTCACATAAATGAATTATTGAATCAAAATCCACATCCGACCCACAGTCACCATGTTCTCTATTCATAGTAGTATTTAATTGGGGTCATATGGAATCCATAACCCAGCCCTGAAAAATCTACCCTTGACCATATATATATAACTCATGCCAATAGCATAGCATTCAAGGCATGGAGGTTTGAGAGAATACAACCCATTCAGGAAACTCGAAGCAATTCCTTATGGCCAAAGTAAGGGTTGAAAGGAGAATGGGCAGAAGAATATGAGGTTGGAAAGATAGGCAGAGGTCAGATCCAGGAGGGCCTGTATGCTGGACAAAGGAATAAGAAGTTTATTTTGAGGGCAACAAGGAAGCACTGGGTTTTAAGATGGGATGGATATAATTGGATAATTCTGGCAGAGGATGGATGGATGGCAGTAACTCAAAACTAGGGAGTCTAACTGGAATGACAAAAATCTGAACAGTCAGAGTGGGAGTGAAGAACTGAGGACAAATTAGAGAGGACTATTAAAGAGAGCAAATGGACAGTCCTTGACAGGAAGAGGGCGGATGTGCCTGAGAGAGAGAAGGAGTCCAAGGTGACTTCCAGCTCGGCTGACTTGGTAAATGACGCTGCTGGTCATTCAGATGGGGGATCCAGGAGAAGGTTTGGCAGAGGACTGTAGTAAGTTTTGAACATGCTGAGGTTTCACCTGCATATGTAAATATGGAGCCGCAGAGAGAAGTGCGGGTTGGATATACACATTTGAAAGTAATCAGCATACATATGGTCATGGATGTCATGGGTGTGGAGGTGGTCAACTGGAGAGAAACTGAGAGCAAAACAAGAATTGAATCAAGGACAGAAACTCTGGGGAACGAAAGTGTTTTAAGGGTAGGCAAGGAAGAGGAGACTCCCCACCCCGCCAAGAACACTGAGGACTGGTCTAAGAAGCAGAGACCTCAGCCTGATTTTAAGTGGCCCACTAAACTCCTCCATCTCCACAAGCTGGTCACACCATGCTGGAGTAGAGGAAGGAACAATAACGTATTAAAATAAACTCACTTCTTAACAACAAGAAGAGAAACAACCCAATTACAACATGGGCAAAGAATTTGAATGGACATTACTCCAAAGAAAATATACAAATGGTCAATAAGCACATGAAAAAATACCCAGCACCTTTAAGCATTAGAGAAATGCAAATCAAAACCACAATGAGATGTCACTTCATATCCACTAGGATGGCTATAGTCACAAAGATAATTGCACGTGTCAGCAAGGATGTGGAGAAATTGGACCCTCATACACCACTGGTAGGAATGTAAAATGGTGGAGCCACTCTAAAAACAGTTTGGCAGTTCCTCAAAAAATTAAGTATAGAGTTATCATATGACCCAGCAATTCCACTCCTAGGCATATACCCAAGAGCACTGAAAACATATGTCCACACGAAGACTTGTACTTGAATGCTCATATTAGCATTACTCATAATAGCCAAAAAGTAGAAATAGACAAAATGTCCATCAACTGATGAATGGATAAATAAAATATCCACACAACGGAATATTATTCTACCATAAAAAGGAACAAAGTGCTGATATACGGTACAATATGGTTAGACACTGAAAACATGATAAGTTAAAGACCCCAGACACAAAAGGTCACATGTATTGTCCGATTCCCTTTGTATGACATATTCAAAACAGGGCAATCCATAGATACAGAAAGCAGATTTGTAGTTGCCAGGGCCTGGGGGAGGGGAGAATGAGAATGACTGCTTATTGGGTAAAAGATTTCTTTCTGGGGTGATGAAATGTTCTGGAATTAGATAGTGGCGATGTTTGTACAACATTGTGAATATACTAAAACCACTCAATTGTATACTTTAAAATACTAAAAATCAGTATTTGAACATCGACTGGATATAAATGTTGTAAGGAACTATTTTATGTTGTTTTCAGGTGGAAGAATGGCATGGTTCTGTTTTTATTCTTTGTTTAATCCTTTCCATTTAAATAAATAAATAACTTTTAAAATAAAATACTGAAAAAATAAAACAATTAATTGTACATGGTTAAAATAGCAAACTTTATGTTATGGGAATTTTATCTCAATAAAAACAAATTTTAGACAATAAACTCACTTTACAAAGTTACCCATAGGCAAGAGGAGCTGGGTAAGCAATTTCTCCAGCTTGCCCAGATATTCTAACTAAAGAAGCCAAAGAGCATGCTTCTCAAAAGACACTTAAATGTCTTCAAATGTCCATAGATTGGGGGTGAGGGACCCTGCTGACGAGTAGAGTTAGAGCAGGAGCCTCAAGATACCTACTCATGCCTTGGCCAGGCTGCCTCACTTCTAAGACCCCAAAATGCCAAACAAGCAGCTCTGACTGGACCTACAGAGAGACAGCAACCAGGCATGACCCGGGCATAGTAACTCCACAAAGACAGAAAAGAGAAATAATTTCCGGGTCCAGGGTACCCAGAAGCCCCAGAATGGCAACCTCCCAGTTCCTGCCTCTTATTCAGCACCTAAAAACCCTGCACTATGTTCAAGACAACCTCGTGAGACAGCATTCCAAGCTGTCCAGAGCGTCAGCATTCACCACATATATATAGCAGCTCTCTGTCCACACGGTGCCTCAGGCAGTTGCTCTGAATCTCTTTGGGCTTTGGACACAAGTGACTTTGAAATTAGCACAACTTACGTGGTTGACACCCAGCTCAACACCGTCGGCTGCAAAAGTCAAGGCCCCAGGAAGCCGAGTGTGGGACAGGAGACGGACCGTGAGTTTACCAGAGGAGCTCAGAGTCTCTGGGGAGCAGAACCTGAGGACGGAGCTCTGGGGTTCCGCAGAACTTCCTGATGATGATTTCATCTCTACTTCCCTCTCCAGTGATGTGCTTCCCTCTCTTTTTGCTCCCCCTCTCCCGCCAAACTCCCAGGGTAACCCTGGATGGTACAGTGACAGAATGAAAATGCTTCGAGGTGGCACCCGCAGAGACCATCAGAGCAGGGAGGCAGATCTGGAGTGAAAAGCCAAACCTCTGGCCTGTTCTAGCCATTGGGTAAGCAACCCCTCCTCCATGCCTCCCTGCTCCTGCCCGCCCCAAAGGGAAATGGAGCACAATGAAACCAGGTCTTCCCTTGGGGTTCTGACCACCTCGTGGGGAGATTATGATTACCCTGTGGTTGCCATGCCTACTGTGATGTCATTCCTTTTATCATTCCATCTGGGTGGATTTTTTTTCCTTTTCTCTAAAGGACATCCTCCTATCCAATGCCTGGGAGCCCAGTGGGAGCTCTAGCCCTTGTCTTAATCTAGACCCAGGTAAACTACACTGTCTGGGGGCCTGAGAAGACTCTACAGCCCTAATGGAAGCAGAGAAGAGTTAGGAGCAGATCTCAGGACACAGAGAAGCTCTCCTCCCATCTGGTCAATCTCTCCCTGCATTTAAGCAGAGTACAGATTTCACCAGCTCTCAGAAATGCAAACAGGACAGGGATGTGTGATAAGGTCCTGTCAGCTTTACTTAACTGGGCAGAAAGAAATCACTTTTTAAGTAAAATAAAGGCAAAGAAAAATAAGGCTAGAGGGAAAGGTTTACAAACCCCATACTTATCATGCACAGAAGAATGCAAAGGAAGAAAGAAAAATATTTCCTAAATGATTACTTTCCACGCTGTGTAGCCATGAAGCTCTAGGGGTTCCATGTCAACGAAAAGTATTTCTTTGGGTCCCTACTGTGTGCCAGGCACTGCACCAGGTACTGGAGTCCCAGTCTTCAAGGAACTAATAACAAGATGACTGTTCACAATCATGACAGCTACACAGGTTTGTCCAAAAAGATTTTGCCCCACTAAAAAGATAGAGAAACTGAGGCTCTGAAAGACCAGGCAGTTTGTCCACGGCCAGGAGCCTCCGTCTACAACCTGTGGGCAGAGAGCAAAAGCTCGGGCATGGGCAGGCCTCTCCCCAAAGCCTCAAGTGAAGACAGCCTGCTGTACACTTTCTCCTCCTTCTGTCCTCTGCTCCGGGATCCACAGAGGATCCTTCTCCCGGGCAGTGACAGAAGGCAGAAGGCGGAGGCTCCAGCTCCAGCTTCTGCAGCCCCAGCAGGGACACAGCGGCCATCGGCCGTGCAGAAAGGCAGGAGGGCCCAGGGAAGGGCATCCCCACAGCCAGCTCGCCCTCTGCGGTCAAGCTAACCTTCATGCAGCGGGACTGCTCCTGGAAGTCATCGATGCCATTGTTAAGACGCAGCACCAGCTAGAAAACAGTGGTCCTGCAGCACTGGCAACGTCCAGACTTAGGAAATAAAAACGGCGATTGCTAGTGGTGTCAGCAGCCTGTTGTTTTCAGCCAAAACCTAACACACAGAAGTGGCTTTATCTTGCTAAATCTATAACATGTCTCTGTGTTAAAAAAAAAAATCATACATCATAAATATATTCTTTTATTCTTAAGCAGGAAAAAAATCCAATCCCCATTTTATGAATGAGGAAACCAGGGCAAAGAAAAGAGAAAGGTCATCCCAGGTGACACTGATATGCAGAAGGGAGATTTTTATCTTATGTACTCACTTTGGGGGACCCTCGGTGACAGCACAGGCACTCAGGGATTTGGATGAAAGCCCCATTACCAGGCCACCAAACAAGCCACTACTGTTAGTTCTTTTGTGTTTAGTGGGGCTGGGGGCGAGTGGTAAGAAGAGGTGGGAGACAGGGCCCCATGAAAGCCCAGCCATTTACTCCCAAAGAGGCTGCTGATATGGTTCGGGGGCCAGATGTCAGACTTGGTAACACTGTCCTCCTTTTTAACAAGCCAGACTGCCTTTCACCTGTCCTGAGGTAGGTGTCCAGATGCCCTACTTTTCCATGTAGCCTTGCTCCCCTGGGACCAGAGGCCCAAACAGACTGCTTTGCCCCTGCACAGGTAAGAAGCTTTACCATCCAAAACCAGGCCAGTGAGTACACACAGGAACATTCACCAGATGATGGCTTGGCTGGTTTCAGTAGCAAAACCTGTCCTTTAGGACCCATACCTGTGAGAGAGAGCCCTGCAGAAATCTCAGTTTGGATCAGATCAAGCTGGCCCTGTTCACCCCACCAAGAGCAATAGGATGTGAACTCCGAGCATGATGAGGCCTAAAAAGCAGGAGTTCTGGAATCTGACAGACCTGGGCTTGAATCTCAGCACCACTCACTCACTATGTGGCCTTGAGTGTTTGCTCTCAGTTTTCCTCATCCATAAAATGGGGATAAAAATAACTAACTTTGAGGGCTTCCCTGGTGGCCCAGTGGTTAAGAATCCGCCTGCCAATGCTGGGGGCACGGGTTTGAGTCCTGGTCCAGGAGGATCCCACATGACGCGGAGCAACTAAGCCCGTGTGCCACAACTACTGAGCCTGAGCTCTAGAGCCCGCGAGCCACAACTACTGAAGCCCGTGGGCCTAGAGCCCGTGCTCCGCAGCAAGAGAAGCCACCGCAATGAGAAGCCTGCGCATGGCAGCGAAGAGTAGCCCCCGCTCGCCTCAACTAGAGAAAGCCCGCATGCAGCAACGAAGACCCAATGCAGCCAAACATAAAAAAAAATTTTTTTAATTTTTTTTAATTATAAAAAAAAATAAGTAACTTTGAGAAATTATGAAAATGCCAACTCTTCAAAGATGGTACCTATGATTATCGGTTTGCCAGATGCAGCAGTGTGTCTGTGCTCAGCCACTCACACATTTTCCCTGATCCCCTTCTGCCCGTGTCCTTCACTTGCAGCATAACTGACCTGGAGGGTAAAGCCTTCGCTCACAAGACTAAGCTCTCATCCTTGCCAAGCTAACTGACCCATATACGGTTCACAGCCTTGTTCTTATTGGAACCACTCGTTTATTTGAATTTTTTATTCAGGCATATACTTTTTATGAGTTTCTTTATGCATATATGTATATATATAATTTATTCAAATGCATTTTATCACTTATGCTATTTTCTGATACTCTATTTTCCCACATGAGCATCCCACCCCGACCCTGCTTTCCCCAGGTGGCCCATGTTAACATTTTAGTCTGTGTCCTTCCACATTTTTCCCCATACCCATGTAATTTTACACACACACACAAACATACATAAATAGGGGTCTGGGGAGAGGTATACACTCTTCTCCCTCTTGTTTATTCTGCCATACATTGCTAAAATCCCTTTAATGGTTCTGTAATGACCCATGGTATGAAGTTACCATTGCTATCAGACCATTTTCCTACTGATGGGTATTCACTGAGTTTTAATTCTTGGCCACTAACAAACAAAACAGCTATAAAATCCTTGTGTATATGTCCTTACCAAAGACCATTTTCTAACCAGACAAAATGCCCAAGTCTGGATGTGAAAGTCATCCATCAAAAGGACATGATGATGAGCTCCCAATATGGTCACATCGTCCTTAAAAGTCGCCTTAGAAAAGGATGCCTCTGCTCTTAGAAGTAGGTATCCCAAGCATTGGTCTGACCTCCAACCCCTAGTTCTTCCAGGGTCTTACTGTTTCAACTCTATAGGTCTTAATTTTCCCATCTGTAAAGTAAAATAATAACTGCTCATTGGGGTAGGATTCAAGAGTGCTTTTGTGAGGGGAGTTTATGAGGGAGCAGTATGTGAAGTGCTATTTTTGCTGTTATTCCATAGGATGTTGCTTCTAGCTTGTTGTTTGGGGGGTCAAGGAAGGGAGGGTAAGCCAAAACTAACAGTTTCAATTAAACTCCCTCTAAGACGCAGAGGTCCTGGGCTTCCCTGGTGGTGCATTGGTTAAGAATCCGCCTGCCAATGCAGGGGACACGGCTTCGAGCCCTGGTCCAGGAAGATCCCACATGCCACGGAGCAACTGAGCCCGTGTGCCACAACTACTGAGCCTGCGCTCTAGAGCCCGCGAGCCACAACTACTGAGCCCGCGTGCTGCAACTACTGAAGCCCGTGTGCCTAGAGCCCGTGCTCCGCAACAAGAGAAGCCACAGCAGTGAGCTCAAGCACCGCAACGAAGAGTAGCCCTTGCTCGCGGCAACTAGAGAAAGCCCGCGCGCAGCAACGAAGACCCAGTGCAGCCAAAAATAAATAAATAAATTTATTTTTTAAAAAAAGACTCAGAGGTCCCCTTTAGAAAGTTGCTGGGGCTGGAGAGGAAGGCCTCTGTCTCTCCGCCTTCCTGAAGCACCTTTTGCACTGAGATTGTTTACAACCCAAAGTCAGGACTAGACAGAGGGACTTTTGACTCTCCACCTGCCGGGCTTTGTCACATTCCAAAGAGGAGCAGCAGCAATTGAAGTTATGAGAGGAACGATCCAGTGACCAGATTTTGGAAAATCAGTGATCTCAGTGACGTCTGATTTTCACTCAAAAGTTCCCTAAGCTCTAAATTTCATTCAATAAAAGGGATAAGGTTGGGGGGAGGGGGTGTACTTCTTTTGCAGGGGGTGTGGTAATAGCATTTTCTGTTCTTGAAGAAAAGGAGACACCCTGGGGAGGGGTGGACTCCTAAACCTTCCATTTCAGGTAGCAGTTCTAAGTCTTTCAAGAACCTCCCTGAAAAGAAGCAGTTACGGCAACTCGAGTGAATTTGCCTGGTTACCATATGGCTCATAGCACACGAGAGCGGGGCAATAGGAATGATAAAAATCAACAGAATTAGTGTTACGTTATTCTGCTTTAAAACTCAAATCAAATCTGAACACGGAACAATTGTCTTCATCAAACTCAAGCAGATGATGGACACCCCGACTCCGGACGAGCTCTTGGCAGCATCTATTGAACACAGCTTACCCTGGGACCTAGTCGCCCCACTGGCAGGTATGCACACTTCAGATGTCCAAATGTGCCAGCATGTTCCTCACAGCACAACTCAGAGAAGTCCCCAACCGGTAATTGCCACGTTCCCATCAAGAACAGAAATAGGCAAAGAAATCATAGTAGACTCACATGACGGAATACTACACAGCACCCAGAATGCACAACCTACAAGACCTATAACTACAGCCGACACGATGGATGAATCTCTCAATGTTGATGGGGGAAATCCAGACACTGAAATGGACATAGTAGAAGATTCCACTCCATGGGGGTTTGCAATCAGAATGGTCACCCTTGGTGGTGGGGGGCAGGGGTAGGAGGTGTGGTGGTAACTGAAAGGGGCGCAGGTGGGCTTCTGTCCTCTTGTTTCTTAATCTGGACATTGATGACACAAGTAAATTTAACTAGCCAGAATTTCTTGAGCTGAATAAGTGTGTACTTTTCTGTATGTATGCTATACTTCAAGTTTTAAAACTTTAACAAGTAAGACATTGAGGGACTTCCCTGGTGGTCCAGTGGGTAAGGCTTCACACTCCCAATGCAGGGGGCCCAGGTTTGATCCCTGGTCAGGGAACTAGACCCCACATGCCTCAGCTAAGAGTTCACATACCGCAACTAAAAGGTCCTGCATGCTGCAACGAAGATCCCGCGCACCGCAACTAAGACCCGGCGCAGCCAAAATAAATAAATAAATATTTTTTAAAAAATAAGACATTGAACAAAAATAAAAGTGATTAAGAGGAAAATAATCAGGTGGACAGGGCTCTTGGAGACAGGTTTTATCTGGCGTGTGTCATTCCCGAGGACTCTCCTGTCCATGCAAAGACTGCTTAGCTGAATGTGGCAGAAGAGGCTTCTGTGAGAAGAGATGAAAGTGGGAACAGAAACTGGCACTTTCTTTGGAAAAGAGCGGTTTCACAAAATCTGGATGTGCAGCCTGCAGCCGGGTAGTTAATCCAATGCACTATCCATTACAGATGGACCCAGGTTTCCTTCAAAAACATTTGGGATTTTCGTTTTTGCTTTTCTTCTCTTAAAAAAAATGTTTGGAATGAGGGGGAAAGGCATCATTATTTTATATGGAAATCAAATCCCTTTTTACAGATAGGGAATGGAAAGAAAAACTGATGAACGATATCAAAGTCGAAGCCAGAGCTGGAAAGAGATTCTCTATAAGGCTCTAATACCACAGACAAACTTGGTTTCCATTCACTTCAATAACAATATTTACAGAAACAGCTAACACATATGCAGGGTTTACATATGCTAGGCATGGCTCTGAGTGCTCACATACATTAACTTATTCAATCTCCATCTGTGAGGTAAAGACTGTATAACCCCCACTTTGCAGACTGAGACTGAGGCCCAGAGAGGTTAAGAAACTTGCCCAAAGTCACACAGCTAGTAAGTGACAGAACTAGGCAGTCTGGCTAGAATCTGCCTTCTTAACCATTATATCATATTGCTTTCTAACAAGCATTTACTAAGCCCTTATTATGTGCTGGGCACTATACTGGGCAGGAGAGGTACTGACATACAGAAAACACCGGTCCATGGGTTACAGGGTTGGTCCATGCAGTGATGAAGTTCACACAGGCATCCAGAGGTCTAATTCCAGAATGAAAAGTTAGAAAACTCTCTCCAAACGCCTGGATGTAAGTTTTCAATGACTAAAAAGCACTGCCCATTTTCTCAGTAAATTAAAAGAATAAAATTCCTTAATACTTAAAAAAAAAATTCCTTGATACTATTCTTCTCAGTAAATTATATGGATAAATATTCCTTGACGCCCCACCCACTCCTGGCTCATGAGACTCAATAAAGTTCTCTTCATTTCGATTGGGGGGAAAAAAAACTTGTAAATATGTTTGCTTACTTTTCCTGAATTGCCCTCTTGTGTAAAATGGATTGCTCACCACTGATCTAGTAGGCTCCAATACAGGGCCTCTCAAAAGGTGCCCAGGTTATTAAAAAATGGAAGAAATGCAAAGCAGGATTACTACACTTATGGCACATTTTAAATGCTCACACTTAACAAATTCACACTTTTTACATATACACACACACAAACTTAAATACAATGTAAAATAATTATGATCTCAAGAGAATTACAGGATCTTTTTTTAAAATATTAATTCAGAGAGTGCCCCATGGACAGTGTGGTCTAGCCACAGACTATACATTGGATGTCTTGTGATGAACATCTTTGTAACTACACAATATAATCTCATGCAGAGGTAACAAAGTTTCGTTTGAGTTCTCAATGAATGGGAGACCCAAGTTTAATCAGTCCCACTACCGCCCCCACCCTCTTAATAAGCCTTTTAAGGTTACAAGAGGCAGGCAGGAACACAACCACTGCCTACTTGCCCATGAACTAGCTCTGACCCAGGCCTCCAGATGCTACACCCACGCCACCGGCCCACCTTTGCTGGCCTCTCTACAGGCACAGAGGGTCCTAAACACATATGAATCTTCCAATATGTGCTCCCTTCTCCCAAGTCCATCCCATTTCCTGGGAGTCAATTAGATATTTTTAGAGTCAAAAATGGTGCCCACTGTGACACGGCATCTTACGCTCCTTTCCAGAACAGTGTGAGGTCCAATTCTAAGACCTGGGGGAAAAAGGTATGAAACCTCCTCAGACCCAAAGATGAGACAGTGCAGAAAGCTGGTTGAAAACAATTTTCCAATGTCCATTTATTTTTCTGCTAAAATCTATCCACTGTGTGAGTTGCCAAGGAAAGTTAAGGCTCTTGTTCTAAAGCGAGGAAGGTTCTTTTTCCACACGACACCTGTAGAAGATGGAAAATGTGATACCCTCTGCATATCACTGGACACCAGCTCCCGGTAAGCGGACACCCCAATTCCTTCCAGTGCAGCACCCAGTGGCAGCAGCTTTTTCATTTTTCTCCTCTTGCTGAAGGGGCCCTAGAAAGGCCACCAGGGCCTTCCCCAAGGGCAAAGTTCTCCCCGGCCCCCAGTGAGGCCTCACTGCTCACTATCCCTTTTATTTAGCTGAGTAGTAGAGTTTTAAAATAATTCCTGGAGCTCTTCACTTGGTGACACACCCAAGAAGAGGCCCGTGGACCATGAACTAAAGGCACTGGCTCCTACACAAGCTATAGAAGGCTAAGTGTGACCTTGAAACATCCTCTCTAAATTCCTCCCCTATGTCCAGTCCAGGCAAACACTAATTGATTCTATTTTCTCAAAACACCAGCCCCTTCAGATGGCTTTGTTCATCTTTATTACCATTTCTCAATGACCAAGGGTCAACACCCAATGTTGCATCCAGAGAGACAAGGCCCACGGGAAGACATAAGCCTGAGAGAGGTGGTGAATCCATGAGCAATGCCCCAGATACCCTTGAGTCAACTGACTTTCTCAAACACGCCCACCCTCACTCCCCAGCAGGAATGGTTTATACTTCCTGAGCCCTGACACTGGTTCAGACCATCTTCTAAGAGTTTCGTGTGGGTTAACTCATTTAATCCTCACACCAACCCTATGGGGCAGGTGTCAGAGGTGAAAGAGAGAGCTGGGATTTGAACCCAGAAGTCTGATTCCCAAGCCCAGGCTCCCATGAAGACCACAACGTATTTCTCTACTCAAGGATTACAGCTGGTACTCTGATGAGGAGCATTTACCTAAATGTGTTGTGCGAGTTCATTTACTTCTCTATCTCCCTGACTCATAAACTGCTAACTGCCCCTCAGTATTCATTCTCCCTTCTCCCTTTTTATAATAACCTCCACCCCCAAGCTTTACCTAAGTATTGACACTTGGTCATCAGCTCCAGACTACATTTCCCAGCATCCCTTGCAGCTAGATGTGGCCATGTGACTAAGTTCAAGCCAATGAGATGTGAGTGGAAGCCCCTTAATGACAAACTGCTTGCCTTGGATTTCCTCACCTCCTGCTTCCCACATTTTGAAAGACTAAGAGATGAAAAATGGTAAAAATAAAATAAAATAAAATACCTGGACCCAAGAATGACTTCATAGAGTTACCCTGAGTTAGAGTTACCTTGCCAGCCTGGTGTGATCCCCCTAGGACTTATATTAAATAAGAACCTGTCTTCTTTAGCCATTCTGTTTGGGGAAGTTTATAGCAGCTTACCCTTATATGCTAGATTCAGCATCTGAAGTCCCAAACCTTGTCTTATTCTACTCTGCATCCCCAAAACCCTCTCTTAGTGCTTGGAACATAGTAGGTTGCTCATCAAATATTTGTTAAGATAAATGAAAACACCACTATGTAAACCAGGTGATACTGGGGCCAAACAGACTTACCCAAGCTCAGTAGATGACCCTTATCCAGGTGGGTACAATGTCTCCCGCTTTCCTGGCAAACAGGAGCTCAGGCCAGAGAGCCTATGTTTAGGGAAGCATTTGTAACAGGGGAGGAGTAAATTTGTACTGTATCTGTGTCAGCTCTCTGCTGAGACAATGCATTTTGTGCTTAACCACAAGTTAGCTGAGGTTACCACTTGTCTCACAATAATGATGAGTTCAATTTGAGCACTTACTGCAGCCCAGGTACTGTACTAAGCACTTCACACACATTATGGCATTCGTTTTCATTTAATCCTCACAACAGCCCTAAAAGGTAGGAACATTTATTATCCCCAAATGAGCACACCAGGCTCAGAAAGAAGTTACGTAACATGCCCCGGCCACATGGCTAGTAAGTGGCAAAGGTCAGAGTCAAACCCAAGTTGCTTGAGCCCTATACTTACTTTTCTTACCCACTATGCTACTCTGCCTCTCTCCATGTATGGCAGGCTTCTGTTCCCTACTATATTGGGAGGGCTGGGCCAAGTTTTATGCTTATCTGAATAGATGCCTCATGCACCGAGCTTACAGTGTGGACATGACACTTTTCCTCTGTGCATAGTTGGTGAGAGGCTACACACACCCACCAGGCTTCAGCAGGGCAGAGGGCAAACAGCCTCGGCCCCAGGGCCCACCTAGCTCCCTCTTGCTTTCTCCTGCTCCCTGGGCTGCCCTTGCTGTCCCCAGACCTCTGCACCCCACTGCCCACACCACTGCCACCCACAGCCTGCATCCTTTCTTCTCAGCTACCTCCCCTGGATTTGCTCTCTTGCCTGTCTCCATGCACAATTCTTGCCAGGCCCTGAAACTCTCCTCCTTGAAGCCGCACGGTCCAGATCTGCCCATCTAGCTTGGTAATGGTGTGGCCCAAGTTTCACATCCCACCTTCACCCCAACTTTGTCCTCACAGCCATTCTTCACCTCCACCAGCTCCTTCCTCCTCATGCCCTACACTCAGCAAAGTAGAGTCAGCAGCCAGGGAGGGAGGCACCAAGCAGGCTTTATCCAAAGAGGCTGTAAACCTAGAGTCTATGGGCCAAATATGGCCCCCGAGTATGTTTTGTTTGGTTGTACTATGCTTTTTGAAAATTGAATTAGTTATATCAAAAGTTGTTAGAGCTTACCATAAATGCTGGAGAGGGTGTGGAGAAAAGGGAACCCTCCTGCACTGTTGGTGGGAATGTAAAATGATACAGCCACTATGGAGAACATTATGGAGGTTCATTAAAAAGCTAAAAACAGAACTACCATATGACCCAGCAATCCCACTACTGGGCATATACCCTGAGAAAACCATAATTCAAAAAGACACATGCACCCCAATGTTCATTGCAGCACTATTTACAATAGCCAGGACATGGAAGCAACCTAAATGTCCATCAACAGATGAATGGATAAAGAAGATGTGGCACAT